>NC_092814.1:46999340-47156840 GCF_023375885.2 Dermacentor andersoni
GGAATTCGAAAACGACCAATCCATTTTTTTTTTTTTTGTGGCAGCGTATAAGTGCTGCGTGGCGATTTCTTCCGGCGTTTAAAGAAAGCCCGCGAAATATTAAATAAAACCACGTGACTGCGCTCATGCGCTACCGCATTGCAGCGCTATCAGCCGCTCTTCGTGCGAAAGAACCGTGCGCGCGGACCGTGGCGAAGTGAGCGGCCGCGGCTCTCGGCATCGGCTTCACAGTGCGTCAGCGTATTTGACGGTGGCACACGGAGAGGAAGCACCGTCGTCCCTGATAAGCGACAGGCTCGACGCACGGGGAGCGCGCTGCAAAACGATAGCGCACGAGCGCGGTCACGTGGTTTTATTTCATATTTCGCGGGCTTTCTCTAAACGCCGGAAAAAATCGCCACGCAGCATGTACGTTGCCACAAAAGATTGGATCGGTCGTTTTGAAATGCCCTCTGCAACGTAACGAGACGAACTTGGCCCTAAAGGGAATATTAAAAATTTTGCATAACTGGTCACTTTCTTTGCATAAAATTTTGCATAATTGATGTGTCTCCAACAGCCTCAGGTGCGCCTAAGTATTCCGGGTGTAAAGAAGAAGGCCAATCACCCAACAATCGCTCTGAAACAGATGACGCTGCTATTAATCAATGAGACATACGGGGACCGAATACACATCTATACTGATGGTTCGGTCTCACCAGCTCTTCAGGTGCCGTTGTCATTCCGGCTACGAAAACCACAATCAAATTCAAACTGTCCCACATGAAAACATCAACAGCGGCAGAGCTTGGTGCTCTGCGTGCTGCTGTCAAATATCTCCTGCAAGAGACACCTCAGAAATGGGCAATCTTTTGCGACTCTAAGGCAGCACTTCAGAGTCTGTTGCCCTATATCATAGGACTCATGAGCAGCTGACGTATGAAATAAGAGAAGATCACCATCTAGCTATTGCTAAAGGGCATGAAATTATATTCCAGTGGCTACCTGGACATACCGCCATTGCTGGTAATGACCTCGCCGACGAAGCCGCCCGGTCTGCCCATATGAATGCTCGACCAGTTTCAATCCCCTTATCAAGAACCGACGCTGCAAGAAAGCTTCATATTGTGGCTAAAGCTATGACAAACAAATACTGGTCTTCTCTCAACCTCACGAAGTATCATCTTCATAGGCTGGATCCATGCTTAAAGCTACAAGTGCCTTAAAAGTTTCCCGCTCTGAGGCGACATTAATGTTCCGCCTCTGGCTCGGGGTGGCATTTACGAAGGTCTACTCATTCCGCATTGGAATGGGGGATAGGCCCATGTGCGTCTCTTGCAGAACCACAGAAACGATTGAGCACATCCTATGTATCTGTCCCCAGTACGACGTCGAGCGCGAAGTTCTCCGGGCAGCACTCAACCAGCCCGACTCTAGACCATTTTCTGTAATGGAGATCCTTGGACCCTGGCCGTACGCGTCGATGGCACAGAAAGCCACGAAAGCGCTCTTGAAATGCCTCAATAAGTCGACAGGTCTTGGGAATCGTGTGTAGAATCGGTGCGAACTTTCCACTGTGCGCGAAACTGTGCTCTCTCTCTCTCTTCCTCCCCATACCTCCTACCCCCAGTGCAGGGTAGCAAACCGGACGTACGTCTGGTTTACTTCCCTGCCTTTCCTGTCTTCTATTTCTCTCTCTTTCATAATTGATCTTAGTTAATTAACTAATTAAGCGCACTATAAGAAATATCCGAAGGAGCGCCACGTGACGGCAAACCATATGTCGTTGGATTCATTCAGTTGCCGTTAACCACTTTATTTAAAAAAAAAAATCCTTGGTTCAAGTAGGTTACGCCTGACCAGAAAAGCCGTGGGACGCACCTCTGAACTTGATGGCCTGGCAGTAGGTGACCAGGTCGGAGAGCTCGGGCGCTATCTGGGAGCTGGACTTTCGCTGCTTGTAGCCGTCGTCGTCGCTTTGCATGTACTCGGCGTCGGCCGGGTTGCGCGACCGAGGGTGCGGCACGCCGGGGCTCAGCGTGCCCGGGTGCCGCGTGGCGTGCGCTTCCTTGCACGAACCCTCCTGGCTCGACAAGGACTCTGCGCACCAGCGTCATCGCACTCGAATACCAACACGCTGCAGGTTGAGGCAGGCGTTAGACAGTGCACAGGTGCTGCACAAGTGCAATCTCTGACGTCCTGGCATCATATGTGCGTACTAGAGCACCGTCCCCACCGATCATCGGCTCAGAAGGCAGTGAAGGCACTTTTGTGCTTTCTCAGAACGTCTGGCTTGCGAGAGCGGCTTTCACTCAAGTACTGTCCGTACACGTATCTACACATTCTCTCTCTCTCCCTTCTCTCTCTTCCTCTTCCCCCAGCGTAGGGTAGCCAACCAGACCCTTGACTGGTTAACATCCCTGCCTTCCTATATTCCTCTCTCTCTCTCTCTCTCTCTCTAGCTCCAGCATCCGCCGAGAGAAAATTATTTCTGGAGCAATGCAAACTTCCGATACCTCGAAGCTTCGTTTGATGTTCTGTCGCACATGCGGTCTGACAACGTTGCAGTACATAATTACAGCTATTTACTGCCAAAGGCTTGCAGCAAGATAGAGAAACTGTCAGTCACTGATTATTTATGAATTTTGTTTACGAGGACGATGCTCGGTCGTGGTGGCGTGCTTGAATGGAATTCTCGATTCCACGAGGAAATGACAGGAAGACACTGGGGATGGCGTAAGGTATGCACAACCGTCGTTCGGCAATTGTGAATGCAATTAAGGTTTTTAAATTACGCGATTCGGAATTACCACTTTGTCGATTGGCTGTTTGGGTAACGAAGAGGGAATAATAACCATCATACCAGCCGGTTGATTATTAGTGATGATGAAAAAAATAATTACTCGGTGCTCTTGGCGTTCCTTCTGGCGGTTACTTCATTATTTGGTGACCAACAACCGGCCCACTGGATGTTGTTAGTGACTGGGTTTGTAGGCAAGTACTACTCGAAACTACTGCGAACAGTGCCCAAAAGGGGCCTCTTACAACTGTTTCCGGCACTTTTCCAGCCATGTTTTTAAAACAATCACACAAAAACCTTGTAACAAATACGTACACGATCACTTAAGTTACAGCTGCACGCGCTGATGCCCACCTTCTAGATTATCGTCCTCTTCATCGTAATCCTCATAATCCTCTTCATCCTCGTCATTGAGAGACCCTGTGCTTGCTGTAGAGATGATGCTGTTCGTTCGGCCGGGCGCAATCTTCGCTTGTGGAACACCCTGCACAGGAAGACAAGGAAAGCTCTGCCAAAAATTTCACCCACCATACTATAATAAAAAAAATATATGCGGCCGCACCACTTGGAATTTAGATATGGACTCACAAAGCCGCTCTATATGCAAAAAGAGTTCGAACAGACGGACTCCGCCAGTAATAAAACACAACGAGGCGATAACATGCGAGAAACATTTCTCACGTACAAAGAACGTTATGAAGGTTCCTGCATTTCTTAGCTTCAACGAATAACTCTATTAAAGATTTAGGGAAAATGTTAGACAAGCTAAAAGATAACTGATAACCATGATCGTCAGGAAGTGATAACAGTTCTCGATGGGAATTCGACCTGCCCGCGATAAACACCTTAAACTCAGGGCGTGAAGTAAGCCTCTTCGAGTAATGTCACAAGTGTTGACCTTCACGTTACTTAGAATATCAAGGATAGATGAGTTCTTTCGATCCGCATTCACGAAGCGTTTCTTATTTGTGCGCCATAGTGATCGGCTGTCATCGTGGCTATTGTCTCCTTACCACGCCAATCGCAATCGTGAGTGGCGGGCGTTTTGAACGCCTTCGAACAAGGAAACGTCTCTTACGTGAGACAAGCTTTGTGAATACCCACCTCGATTTCTTCAGCGCTTAGATTGAAAACACAGGCATGCAAGGTAAACTGACATAAAGGTGCCATTACACATTTATCTCCCATGATAAATAACAATACAACCGAGAAGAAAATGCAGAACAAAAAGAATAAAGCTGCTCCACGCAGTGAATTTCAAGCAAAGGTCTCGGATTAAGATTTAAAATACAAAACTGGTAGAAACTGGTAGAAGAGCTATCGCCACAGTGACACGTACCTTGGTGGATTTCAGGGTCAGCGCTGGCGTCAGTGGCGGCCTGAGTTTCTTGTTCTTTATTAGCACCTTGTAACGCAGCTGGTTAGGTGACGGCAGGCGGGCCTCGTCGCAGACGTCGTTGGAAAAGAGAAACTGTGTTTGAAGCCTGTCCCCGAAAACGTTCTGCGAGGAAGCATGCGATGGGAAAGTCACGGCAATGTACCGGCCATCAGCAACGTAAATAAAACATATAAAACTCGGCGATACGTTAACGATAATGAAGAATAGGTTGTTCAATACGAACGATATTTTATTATTATTATTTTTCAAAAAAGTGTACTTTGGGATAGTTACCCAGCGTACAGTTCATAGAAGAGCTTGGGGAGCTCTTTAAAGGTGTAGAATAGCATTATGAGGCTACGGATTACGGCGTAAAGGTACATGACGAAAACAAAAGCGAAACATAATTGAAGGAAGTTTGCCACGTTCAAAGCGGCATGCTCAAAAGTTCGTTCGCAATATTGAGATAATGAACTCATAATTAAGAAGTAACTCGCGACTTCGATAAAACTATGAGTGAACTAAACGATAAGCATTTAAGGCACAGAGCTGGGCTGGTTGGAATTTATACAAAGGCATGTCCCAGTGCGCAAGAAAAATGAAATGAGGTGCCAAGACAAAAGGACTGCCAGAAAAGGAAGCGATCTAGCTTTTCTGTCGTCCCGTTTTGTCTCTGCACCTATTTTCATTTTTCTCGCGCTGGAACATGCCTTTGTCTAAACGATAAGCAGTCGGCTGTAGACTAGGTGCATGAAACTTGCGCGCACGCAAGACGCATACTCACGATCGAAATGTATGGTGGAATGAAAACTATCCTTTCGTTCTACTGCAAATCGTGATGACGTCGCCTGCATGCTACCCGTATACTAATTGCAGGTAACGTATCGCGGAACCAAACACAAAGCAATTTCAGAAATAAAACCAATAAGCGTTCGTATCTTCAGGAGGCGAGTGAAATGTAAAAAATTTCGCTAGCGCACTCAGTAGGAACCACATACAAGGCACGAGATACGCAACTCGGAAACGTGAAATGTTACTCACCGTAAAAATCTGGGCCATTTTTGCTTGCTGCGGTAGGGAACAGTGGTTCTCGATGGACAAAATGATAGGAAAAGGTGACGTGGCGAACGAGCTCTTGTGAATCGCTTCCACCACGCTCTGTAACAAAATGACATTGTGCTTTACGTTGTAGCCATTAAATAAGAGAAGTAACCAAACGTCATGCAAACAAAAAAAAAGAAAAGGCACAATTTAAGAAAACACGACGTGATAATTAGCCTGTGTGGAATTTCTAGTGTTATAGACGCAATTACATAAGACCGAGCGAAATGACCGCCAAGGCAATGCACACCTTGAATGGAATTTTCGAAGTAAGTGTGTGGCCATGATAGATGACAGGTATTCCGTCGTCACCGTCCCAACAGTCGAGCTCTACGCATCGGCAACCTCTTAGTAGTACCTGGAAAAGAGCAAGATGGCAGCAACTCCCGAGGAACAGACCAGCGCAGTCGAGAAGGTCCTGCAGACTAAACAATCCTCGATTAGGAACACGTGTTCTCCATGTTATCCCAGGAAAACATACCCTTCCTTTTCTTTCCTTACTGCGTACGGGATAGAAATTCACATACCAACCTGCGTTTACACTGGAAAAGGTAGTCGGTGTGAAATTACTGTAAAACCCGTCATTTTCTCACGCCCTTCATTTACGTGAATTTCGCGATTGGAACATATCGCTAAATTTAAGGGCACGTGAAAATTTCAGGGAAGAAATACGAACACTACGCTGAAAACTAAAAAAAAAAGTAGTCTGCCAACTAGTTCTGCTGGGTGTAAACCCTTCAAAACGTGGCGCATTCGATTAGCTTGGCCATGCGAGCAACTTCGCTATGCCAGAAACAATATTGTACGTGCATGCCAATCGATTTTGCGCAAGTGGGCCGATGCCTCCCTCGGACGAGAAATCATGCATAATGAACACATATGACTGAAGCTCCACGCAGAAGCGAAAACAGACTGCGCTGTTTCGAAAATGCAGAATAGTTAAAGACAAGAAAAAAAAAACGTTAAGGAGTTTATGAGACCCAAGTGAGCCGTACGACACAAGCACGAAATCGCGAAGTTTAGTAATCGCGAATATCTCCAAAGTCCCCGTACGCGAACAATTAGGGACGATAAAATTATAGGTTTTCACAGTATATTGCACGAACCAAAGCAGCAATGAGAGGGGAGGTGTAGTCGTTTGTGAGAATGCGCACAGGAGAGATCGTCAAGGGCGGTCACGGACATTTTCAAACCGCGGGAGAAGGCTTGGAAACGGGAGTCTCCAAGCCTTGTCCACCCGAAACCACATCGCCACAGCACGCGCTTACCTCGCTGTACAGCTCCACGGATGACTCTCCTTTGAGCTGGTGGCCGGTCAAGTAGGTATTGTGAGACGAAGCGATGTAGTAGTGAGAAAGAGGCTTGTCCATGTTCTGCAGATAAGGACATTCGCTGCTTCGTTTATGTTACCCTCATGGTGAACAGACATTAAAGGAGGATAGCGGCAACAAAAAGATGGTGAGAAAGAATAAATGCGGCAAGTTAGCAGGGGCCATGAGAAGAATGCTTCTAACAATGTTAGCTGCCATTAATTTCAAGCGCGACGAAATACAATGCATAATCGGTAAGGGCACATAAAATGAAATTTCATTTAGTTATACAAACGTGAACTAATGTTTGACGAAAGCATTTATACTTATTATTCGTTACGATGCTTTCAGGAAGGTAGTTACAATTCAAGAATGTATGAGGTAAAAAAAAATACGAATGATAAAATCACTGGGTATAACGAAATTCGACTCCAACTTTATGATGCGAGTCAAGACAATATGACGATATTGCGGTCTAAGAATTAATTGATTATAAAGCATACGACGGTGGCAGAATTTGTAAAAAAGACGCAAACGGCATACTTTACGAGGTGATACAACAGAAGGAAGGGCAAAGCCAGTTTTTATTGGGGTTATAACGGTGGTTCAGAAGTAACTGGAAATGAAGCTAACGGACTTATTCTGCCCAAGATGATTGATATAGTTAAGTTCGCACAAAAGAAATTTCAAACGACTGTAGCGTTCTCAAGCTTAGAACGTACAATGGCTTTCGAAACAAACAATTTTAACCAGGACGGTGCGTTGGAAACATTACGGCATATATACCCGAAATACGAGCGGAATTAAGTATGCAATCACTGTGAAGTGCCCAAGATAGGTTACGCCTAATATAAATGCACCAGCACTTGTTGTTGACGTATGGCAGGGGGACATTGTTGAAGCCGTATTTTGACGGGCTGTTATATCCTGCAGATGTAGCATGCCTTTAAATTCCTTTACGTTTCATTACACTCACACATCCCACTTTGGCCATCAAAAATTAGACTATATTTTCCTAAAGTATTCATTGCACCTTTGATTTCAATCGAAGTGACTCTAGGTTCAGTTAATGTCTGGAAATAAAGGGTCTTTGCGGTTCCTGCTTGTGAAGAACCTGTGCTCTTATTATAAGCAAGCGCTGTTTGGAAGTAACATTTTATTTGAGCTTAAAACGACTGGCATGAGAACCACGATTTACCGCCACTTCATTTTTGTATTTAACCCCTAGAACCTTCTCTCGGAAAAATTTCCCCACGCAGTTAATGCATCCCCCCCCGCCCCGCCCCCCCTCTTACTTCGCATCAATTTCCGGGGAAAAATGTCCAACCATTATGCAAGCAAATACGGTACTAGCGTACAAATAGTTGTCATCATTAGTCATTTCACGTAAGATGACGCAATCGTCGACAAAAAGATAAAATGTTGAATGAAAGAGCGGAGGCACGTTAACATAAATTAGTAAATAAAAGGGGTCGAAGAGCTGACTCCTGTGGGACGTCCGAGTCTGGCACAGTAGGCGACTAGTTATGACCGTTAGCTGTTATATGCTGTACTCGAATGGTGAAAGAACATTCACATCACTTTAGGTGATCGGTGTCTACATTAGGCAGGTTTATCTTGCAGTAGAAAATTAGGACACACTTTGTCGGAAAAAATCACTAACATATAAAAAAATGCAATCAGCCTGGGATGAGGTATCTAAAATTCAATGAGATTTATTTGTGAGTAATACATGTGTGAATTTGATCTCACATGAACATGATTTACGGAATCTATGCTGCGCTATCGTGAAGTTCGATTCGCGGAAGCTAACCAAGTTCTTGAATAATCGCGAAGCACTTTGACAGAGTTGGGCGAGGTACCGTGCCAACGCCATGTCGGCATCACATCGAACATAGAACGAAGAACAGCCTCACCGTATTCGCACCGGGCGGAATTATCTCCGGTACGAAAGCGTAGTTGTCCTTGTCCAAGAGGTATCGCGCAAAGCCTTCGAAAGACAGCAGGTTCTTTTCTCTGAGGACGTTATCAGGCTCATGTCGCTAGAGTAATAAAGAAAGAGACAATTATAAACCAGTGAACATTATTCAAAAAAAAGTTGGCAGATATTATTGCCAAAACGCGTCTACCGTAGCGACTTATGTCCTTATTTCACTGTTTTCATAGAGCATTGAGTGGTAATGTGATTGATGAAGATTGCAGTAAAGTCTGAATTACCTGAATAAGCCTGATAACCTCTTCCTCAGTCATTTCTTCTTTCTGGTGAGTCGCCAAAAAATTCCTGAAATCAGCACACTCCAAGACGAGCCTTTTTGAGCTGTCGACCCCGGCGCAGTTGGACACGATGCTGGCGGTGGCAATGGCGTCACAAATCTTTTTCTGTTCAGGGTCCACGTACTCGTACTTGCTGGTTCGCGTCAACAGTCCTAGAAAACGCGGCAGCGGATACAATAGTTTACATCTGAAAAGAGCCTTTTCACGACGAAAAAGTTCGCACTTGTTTCCCACCTTCGCGGCCCCCTTCAGAGGTTTTCGCGGTGCTTCGTGTCAAGAAGTTGGACTTTTTGCAGCAAGGGAGAGCACACGGAAAACTGCCTTTCAGTAACGCGACTACCCAAATGGTTTATTTTACATATGGTGACGTACTCGTGAACACACTGTCCTTTCGTACAAATAGGCAGCCCAATGGTGGCCTTCATCTCCCATGACACGGTGCAAGGCATTCTGGCACAGGCTAATCGCCGAAGTTTACCGACTGAAACAGAGGAAATGGCGGGCAGGAGTGTTCCGGGACTCCTGTAACAGTCGTTGGGCATAAAGTTCTCGTGAGCTAAGCTCTGTACCGACGGCGTATACAGTCTATTTAGCGACACGAACGCAGGCCGTATAAGATTTCCCACCAAGACAGTGGTGTGTTCTGTGCAGCGCCATACAACACCAGTGCGGGAGAGACGTCGTTGATATTTCGAAATTTATGCACCAGCTCCAACACAAGCACAGGACACGTTGTTATACTAACGCTGCCTCTTGGAGTCGCCTGTGAAAAACACGTTCACAGGCACGTGTGTGAAGGCGGTAATCAAACATGTAGTTTCTCCGCACATCCAAGTTGAAGGGCAGAAGCGCGCAATATGTAACCTTATAGTAGCGAATTTGTTCAAAACACGCTGGCGGGCTAGTTGGTTAGAATCCATGATAGAGTGCATAAGCGCGACTGAACGAGGACGTAGGAAGAAACAGATACACAGACACAGCGCTGTCTCTGTGTATCTGTTTCTTTCTACGTCCTCGTTCAGTCGCGCTTATACTCTCTATCATGGAGCTAATTTGTCTAATTCGTGACGATAATGACCACCGCATCAGGCTGTGTGAGTGCACGGGGTTTGTGTTAATGGATTAGAGTTTAGGACCTGTATTCACGAAAAGCCACCACGCTAAAATTTCTCGCAATGGTAGACGAACAGCAATTACGAACGAAAAGCTTTGTGAATTCGGCACCTGACGCCGAATCCCAAAGCTTCTTGTTCGTAAGTGCTGTATGCCATTGGCAGGCCGCGTTTGCTGATAATTTGTCCAGCATCACGGTCCCAGGGCCGCTATCTACGGGCCCCGGGACCGTAGATACCGGCCCGTACATAGATACCGAGCCTCTGAACAACAACCACACATCTGAAGCTAGCAGAAACACAAACATATTAAGATTGGTCGCGCCAAAGACCAGCCAGCTTCAAAGGGGATGTTCATAAAATTCATCCATCCACTCAACCTGTGTACCATCTTCAGCGTTGCGTACTCATCGACGCCAACTCGCAATACAGTTTATGGCTGGGAAGGCGAAAAATTGGACAGGGTGGTGATTTAGGCGACTTGGTTATTCATAGTGGAATTGCTTAGCGTTGACGGCAAGGACATAAGAAGGGACACAGGACACACGAAGCGCTACTTTCAGCTCATTTGTTTCGAGAAAGATATATCCTCTTATATGCAGGACATGGTATGTGCACATTTTCCCCCCCAAGTAATCAATGTTCTGTTTGATAGAAAGAGGGAAGCCATGCTGGCACAATCAGTATGTCTGATCGCCTTCTAACAAACAAGGAAATCGATCACCTGAACAATCCGATTACCTGAAAGTGCCGGCGAACAAAACATTTCAATTGAATGAAATCACGAAAAACCGCAGTGTGCACAAACTACACAACCTGCCTCATTATTTTGAAACGTTTCCAGGCGCCGATGGACAAGAGGACGGCGACAATGTTTCACTCCATTCTTGTCTCCGGGATTACTAACCACTTAGCGCTTCCATATGGGAACATATGACGATAAATCCAACATTGCAGCTTTTGCATGTGAAGCAACTTGCTTAGAGTACCAACGTATATGATAAAGAACCACTGACATCGTTTCCCTTGCCCACTCACCAAGCACTTTCGGTCTTGTCCTACAGGATCTTGGTGATGCCATTTCGTCAGCAGCAAGTTCGCTGGCTGTCACTTTGGAGTTGGTGGCTACGCTTTCAAAGATGTCCTTCAGGTCCTTGCGACAGCGCACCATAAAAGAGCGAAAGAGCTCAGCGAACTCGAGGAAGTTCATCTGGCTGGAGTGAGTGATGGTGGGGCGGCTGAAGAGAGATGAGGCTTTCGAAGTGCTCGGCGTTACTTGGAATGACCTTTCCCTGGAAAGCACGGAATGTGACCGTCAACCGAGTCGCCAAGAAAAACCAGGTTGCAGTGCTCCGTACATGTGCGCATGCAGAATGCTACAAATGCTGCAAACCTGGGGTTCTTTAATGTGCACACAATGCACAGCACGCGGGCGTTTTTGCATTTCACTCCCATCGAAATGCGGCCGCCGCGGCCGGCATTCGATCCAGCGCATTCGGGCTTAGCAGCGCAATGCCACAGCCACTACACCACCCCGGCAGCTAGATGGGCTTTCTGGCACATGGAATACTTTTCAGCTTACTACTTTTTTTCTTTTTTAATCAAAGCAGATGAGGTCATCGATACTTCTGAACCACGAACAAGGACATACTTTACTAAGCGCCACGACGGTATTTCTTACGCAGCCGTTGTTACCACGCACTGAGAAGGGGACGGAATTCATTAGCGATCGCCGTGTTATGTCGACAAGAAGCCGTGCTGATGAACTATTGTTGATTTTTTCCATTTTCTTTTCTCCACCACACCGCCTTTTTGCGCTGCATGCGCCCTGGTGGTTTACGGTTTATCTAGTAATAGTAGCCAGCTGGCCTAACGGCCGAAATGGGAGCTTTAACAGAAGCACCGGTTACGCGGTGGCCTTGAAACAAGGTTTCGATGGCGGAACAGATATGACACGGCCGAGTTCATAAGTGCAAGCGTCTCTGCCGAGGTTTACGCATACTTACCAGTACGCACCAATCGCCTATCTCCATTCTCGCACATCACGCAACTCGTCAGTCGTAACGATGTTCTCGTGGGGTGCGCCGACTGAAACGTAATTATTTTGAAGAATCGCTTATGCGTGAGCGCTCATTTGCACCCTGTATGATTGAACCGTTTTGTGTGGAACCGGGAAACGTTCTTCTTTTTTTTTGGTTCAGGCTAGGTTCGAGTTAACGCACGTACTAAGAATATCGGTTCGGGTTCAGTTCCGGGTAGAATTCTGGTTTGGGTACGGTTTTCGGTTCGACGCCCTGATTATGATGCTATTTTTATTGCTAGCCTTTGTTTGCTATCTTTTGTGTCACAATTTCAACTTTAGTACATGACACTGCTCCCGTTTGCATAAATAGTAACGCTCAGCGAGTGTGAAACCATTTCGAGGCGCAATTAGCACATGTAAATGTATGCACCTGTCATAAATGAGGAAGAGCCCAAATGTCGACAGGGTCAGTTTGCACTGTTTCTCATTTCTTTATATATGAGGTGGTCATTTCTAAGTTTCACGCAATTTTTAAACGTAGCCTGTGGCAGATAGCATAATTCTTGTCCTTGAGCTGGATTATTTGAAGAGGCGGGTATGAATAGCTCGAGAAATTGAAACATATATTAAACTAATGAACAAAAATTCACTATTTAGCTTCCGAATTAATGAATTTACGGCACATATCGAAATTTACGAATTGTGGTCGGTGAGTTTGCAATACGTATTCAATTGAAATGAATTGCCAGGATGACACCACTTCCGAGATACGTCCCAAAGTGTAGGACGAAATACATGGGCGTTCCAGTGACTTTTGTGCTTCAATGCATAAAAGAGCGTTTGGTTCAAAAAAGTAACTAGAACGACCGTGCGCTTTTACGGCGAGTCTGATGGCGCATATCTCCAAACACATGTCATTCTGGAAATTATTTCTAAGAGTGGAATACGCCTTGCAATCTCACCAGCCATAATTCGTAAATTGCTATATGTAACGTAAAGTAATTATTTAAAATATTGATTAGTGCAATATGTGATTTGGTTTCTCGTGCAAATGAAGTCCCCCTCTCTCAGTAATCCAGCTCAATGATTAGAATTACGTTATCTGCAACAGAAGATTCTTAAAAATTCGGTAAAGCTTAAAAATGATTACCCCTATACCAACTAGCCATATCGCCATCTCGTTAAGTCACACTTGACGTAGAACAACCGACGACAAGGGCAACAATCTCCAAGGAAAAAAACCTTACACATTATACGTTGATTACAAAGATTCAGCGCGGATCTTAAAGCAAGCGCTCGATGCTTGTGCATCGCAGATTCCTGGTTCAAAGTGACGAAAACTGAGTCAGGGTGTACTGCCCGCGACCAGAGGCGTACTATATTCAAGCAGTGTGGCTCACTTGTATCCCGTAGCGAGAGGCGTCGGGTGGACAAGTGGGATGCCACCTTCGGTGCGGTTGAGGTTCTCGCAGGACGAGGAACTGCGCGACACGCTAGTTCTCTGCGGGCTCGACTCCTGAGACCGAAGCTGCGGCGACGACTTGAGCGTGGCGCGGCGCTTTTTGATCGTCGGACTCTTCCTCGACGGGCCGGCGTCGTCCGTCTCCGGCAGGCACTTTGGGCCCACGTCCTGTAACACGAGCCGTGCGGTTCCGATCACATCCCGCGCACGATGTTCGCAGCGGGTACGTTTTCGTTTCAACGTTCCGGCCTCCCGGTACCGCATACCGACGACAACCGGACAGGCGAGAAAGTTTAAGCGAGTAATAATACACATAATGCAGGCATATATATATATATATATATATATTAGCCTAGCAATCCAATGCTTTCATTTGACATTGCTCAATGTTTCTTTTTTTTTTGTGTGTGTTGTTGTTTCTTTAAACATTTCAAGTGCCTCCAAGCGCCTCAACAACAAATGTTCTGTCTTGTTGACATGGTGCCTGAAGAAGTAAACACCAAAGAATAAAAATAATAATAAATATACGCGCTGTAAGATAGCCTTTTTTTTTTCTTTTCGCAGATGCCTTCACTGTGTGGTTACGGCGTTTGAATTGAATTTTCGCTCCGCGCTTCCAATCCAGGTGTTGACGCAAACCACATATCCCAGATCTCACCCAAAAAATTGTTTTGGAAGGTTCTATGCACGAGGTCTGCAAGACCAGAGCAACCATTTTGAAGTGCCAGGCTATGTGTATCTTTATGCGTGCATTGGTCAGATGTAAGTAAATAGAACTGTTATACTTGATTCATGCAATAACTACAAGAAGTATACCTACGGTATTACACACGAAATATCCCCAAAACTAGAAGTATCAGCGAAGAAAAATGTTGTCGTAGGTTTTCCAATGTATGTTCTCCCTAACCCCCTTTTGTGCAGCAATAACGACAATATGTCGGTTGGAAGTTTACCCGAACAGTTGCTAGCGATGTAGAAGACTTCTTTTTCCTCAGTTTAGTCGTACTCATTCCAAAACTCGAAGCCCTCTTGAATGCTGAGGATGTAGACTCGACTGAAGAACTGCTTCCTAGGGAATTCAGCGTCCATTTTCTTCCACCGAAGACCTGCATCAAAGACGAGGCCCAATAAGACATCCGATAGTCTCTACTAAAAAAAAAGAAAAAAAAGAGAGAGAGAGTTGAGATTTATCAGTGTCATAGTCATAGTCATACTTGCTAGCAAAACGAAAACATGGAACGCAAACACAAAATGACAGTTCTCTTGTTGTCGCAACTAATAAAAACCAAGAAAAATTAAAGAATGCACTAAAGAATACTATATCCTAGAGCGCGGAAGAGCTCCCTTTTGTTGTAGATCTGTGACTGCCTGAAAATTATTTTAGCGGCAGTTGTAGCAATATATGTGCGGTTGAGTGCGCGCGAAGGAAATAATTAAGAATTATACAAATAAGACCTGTAACTTTTCTTCTGTTTCTTGGTTGTCTTTCATTAAATAGGTGCAAAGCTTTCATATCGATGTTAGGATTTAGCATGCCCCATGAATAGGACGTCCTATGATTTCACCTATACATGAGGCGAGAAAGCTATGCCTGCTGCTGCATTTACGAAGCGCAAGCTGTTCGTAAAATTTGTCCTAATAAAATTGAACCTAAATGAACTTCCCGCTAATTTAGGCGCAGCAGAGCTCGCAAGATTCTAATGCCCTACGGGACATGTGGAGAGCGTATACGAGGCACAGTCAGACCCGTCAGCAGTGTAGGTGATACTTAGGCCAAAATTTTGCGCGTCTGCTGATAAGAACCCCGAGACTGGGCGCTTTCTGAGCGCACGAAAGAACAGCGCACCTTGATCGCCTCGGCAGGCGTCGGGCCAATGCAGCTCTGCTCGCGGAAGTACAGCTGGAGGTAGCTCTCCTTGAGCCAGTGGATGCGTCCATCGCAGAGCTGACGCTGCTGTTTGAGCATGGACACCAGCCGGCGCAGGCTGTCGTACCAAATCACGGACAGGAAGTTCGGCAGGATGAACTCCAGCACGCGGTTCTCGGACAGCCCAACGCCGAACTTGAACCGCAGCAGGTTCTGGTCGCTGAACGAGTCTTCGAGGCCGTGGCGCTTCGCCACGGCGGCGACCTCGATGGAGCTGCGGCACAACACTATCTCCTTGACGACGTTGAGGTCGAGGAAGCCCTCTTCGAGACTGGAAAGGTAGGACTCGCCCGTGTCGTACTTCTGGCTCAATCCGAGCGGCACGTTGTCCTCGATGTTGACGCTAAGCGCGTAGTCCTGCGGTCCGGAGCCCCGGAGCGCGCTCCATGCCGGCTTGCACCAGGTGATGGTGGCGTTGCTGCGCTCGAGGCGCACGTAGCAGAGCGAGGAACGCGAGCCGTCTTCCTCCCAGTGAACCATGGTGCAGCCGTGGTGCAGGATCTGTAGCTGGTGGAAGTCGACCCGGTCCACAGTGAGCGGAACCATGCTGATGTGGTGGTCGTTGGCCAGCTCCTGGATCGGAATGTAAGCCTCCGGGTCTTGCAGGTACAGGCTGTTGTCTTCCTTGCAGCTGGTCTCCTCGCGCCTGCGAGTGTGGCGACGCCTCATGGACAAAACCTTTCTCGCATCTCCCGTTGAAGGGACGGCAAAAGGTGGGAGGGATATATATAGGACACGTATTTGGAGGACATGTTTGAGAAAGAGACAGTAGCATAGCCGGAAACATTAATCGGGGGATATGCTTCCTACGTGTGGCATTCGAGTGAGGTAGAGGCAAAAATTGTGCTTACTTAGAGATAGCTGACTACGTTTCTCTCTACGTCTCTGCCGACAGAACATCGAGGACCACCTCGCCCTCCACTGCACAATGGGCTGCACAATGGGCTGCACAATGGGCTGCACAATGTGCTGGCTATTTGTACTTGCATGTTTGTTTGTTCTACAAAACAAGACGTCATGCCAATATACCATTCGCTGAACGCTCTCATATGGAGGCTTATCTAGAACAACCCTCGGCTCCTCGCCTTCCCTCCTCTCCACTCACCTCGCACGCGCAGTTGGTAATGCAAGATTCTGCAACTTCTGATAGATTACTTATTTTCGCACGAACCGTCATGCCTATATCAAATGAAGGAGCTACGCTGAGCTCATTGCAAAGAACGGAACATTTCACGTTAGTAGGTTCTCACTCCACTTGATTATTGCTTTACTGTATCAACTGACGACTTTGCGGTCAGTCCCTGGAAAGAAGTCATATGCTGACATGTCGGACCGTATGAAAAACTTGACATTCCAGCAAAGCAGGTTATTTGTAAGCCATCGATAGAGCTACAGTCGCAATATCTAAAAAAATCTTGACCTCAAAGGAACGAATTTACAGTGCGAAATGGACAAGTTGACAATTGACCACTGTTTGGTAACCGTGGTGCACTTATTAGTATACGAGAGCGTCAAGGACAAGCGAAAACAAGGTTTCTTTGTCCTTCGCGGACGTGAGAAGTGGCAACTGAAACTAAGACTGAAATAAAGAAGCAAACATACTGCGCGTACCTGACTTCCTTGCTGTTGATGGCGACCTGAGCGAGGGCGTGTTCCCTACACTTGTAGTGATGATGGAATGCTTTAATGTCGTCGAGGACACGATGTGCCTGGTGAATCTTCTCAACGTTGATGATTCCCCCCACCCCGATGCGTGTCATGAAATGATCTTCGCCGTGGAAATCGGACACAAACTGGAAAAGAAGAAAAGAAAAGGCTTAGCATGAAGCATGTAGCCTTAATAATGCTCCCGCATGCTATATAGTATCCTCGGAAAATTCGATTTCTGAATGTTGGGCTATGTGAGCTGGCCATTCTTCTGAATAAGATCGCTTTTTGTAAATATTAAATCACTTACAATGCGGACATACACAGACCGTCATGTAGTGGCCTTTTGAAGATAGTGTATCAGGGGACAATCTGACAAAGCTTCTTGCTCGTAGGTGCTGTTTGCTATTGACCGACTGTTTTCGCTAATAATATATTTGAAATCCCGATTGTTTGGCCTCTGCTATTATTCTAAGCTGTTTGTAAGGGCAAGTGCCAGTCAATAGTGATGTTGGACACATTAGCGATGGTGGCCAATCAATGACAAACAGACCTAACAAATCCAAATAACTGTGTATTCGATCCTTGATCACTCATGAGCGCGAAGACGTCTACTGAATTGATCGGATGCATAGGCGTATGCAGCGGGGAAGGGGTGGGGGGCACTTGCTCTCCAACTCTCAAAAGTGAGAGGTGGAGCCGCAAAGTATTCCATTTGCCCAGCCCTCCCTCACTTTGATAGCACGCGCTGTCGGCTGCACACTATCAAATCCACCAAAATGAAAGCCGCAACCAAGTTTTCTTTCAGAATGGAGGCCACGTAAGTAATGCTTTCTTTTATTACGCGTCCCCTGGTTGGGCAGCGGGGATTGCATTTCGTGCCTTGCCGCGAAGCACGAGACGGGCCCTGCACGCGTCCACTGCGGAGGAGAATACCACCGTGCAGACCCCGCCAAAACAAGTTTCCCGCTCGCATCAGCCCGGAGTTCTTGGGATAATCTAACCATCTCCGGAAAAAAGAAAAAGAAAGAAAGGAAACAGCTAGTCCAGATAAAGTATTATAATATTCCGGTTCATAACGGTTCACCATGCGTAACTGATAATCTGATCTGTTAATTATAAAATTAACTGCCCCTCCATTTAGATATCTATATATATTAAGAGAGGGAGAAGGGGGGGTTAGAGGGCTCCCGGCCCCCCTTGCTCGTGTTCAAACAAACCCTCGTGAATACGCGTCAGTCGGCCTCCGGTGAACGTTGATGATTGCGGTTGCTTTTTTACGTCTGTCATTTCAAACGTCCTCTAAATTGCCTGTTTCAGTTCCAGAACAAACCACTGAGCCATTTAATAATGCCAGTGCTTCGCTCGGGCACCGACACTGCCGAGCGTTGCGAGCAAGGTGACAAGTTGGCCCATGCTCCGCGACGGCTCATATCGGCGGGCATGCTCGGCCGGCGCCACACAATGGGGCCTCCGCTCGGCATCAGCGCGCGTCTCGTAACGGCACCGGGAAGCACGGCGTTTCGGCGAAGCCATAACGCGTCGCCTGCCGAGGCGGTGGGAGGAGAGGCGACGGAAGAATAGTTTACACAGCGCAGTAACGCGTCTCCCTCAACGCCGCAGCCAGCCGCGCTATGCACGTTCTGTATGCGAGACATCCACCAGCCGCGCGCGCCCACTCCCCACGGCACGGAAGCTGTGTGAGGCGCGCAAACAAGCGGGGAGATAAACAAACCTGCACGCTACTGACAGACAAAACAAACGAAGCAACGGTGTAAATACACAAGCGCATGACCAGACTAAAAAATCAGAGTTGTCAATAAACAAAACCAAACCTGTATAAAAACACGGCAATAAAAGTATAGAAAAAGAATATATAGAGGACATAAAACGCAGAATTTTCCGCGTAACAAGCAAGCAAGCAAGCAAGCAAGCAAGCAAGCTTTAATAGCCCTGAGAGCTTACAACAAAACAAACATAACAGAGTGTTGTGCACATAGAAACGAATAGTAGATAAGCAGACCGAGGGGCGCGCCAAAATTTACAAATGTATTCGAGCATAAGCGGGACGGGCGACGAAACAGAAACGGACGCACGGACAGACCAAACGGAAGCGACGGTAATTTAGCGGAGACGTCTGAAGGAACGACCGTCTCGCCGGACATTTCTGGACGATGGGCCATCGTATAGACGAAGCAGAGAAATAGTCTTATCTCACTGTACTTTTTGTTGCTTTGTTTGCGTTCGCACCTCTGCACGCCGGTCTCTCCCTGCTCTCTTTGCTTCCCCTCGCGCGCCTTGCGGCAAGCGCTATATGATCGAAAACATAGCAAACACAGTCGCGAGAACACATCGCTTTTGCACGTTGCAGCGGGCAAGCCAGCAAGTATTTTGTGCCTTAATGTCTGCCGCTATCCGCCAGCGGACGCAAGAGCCGGTGCAGGAGAAACCAAATCAGCAGAACCACACCGACGACGGCCGCAGACCGATTACCATAAAGACAATCGTGCGGCACCCGGCATTCGCGCATCATTCTGCATCGACTCCTTTTTGCCGTCATTTCCGCGCAGCCTCCAACAAAGGAGCGAGGGCTCGGAGAATGCATCCAAGTAGACGCTTTGGTGGGAGATTGTCGTCGACAGCTGCACGATGGTTACGCAGTCACTGCAATCCGCGGGCTCAGAAGAAAGACCGCGTGGAACACAAAGGGGATGGCGACAGTGAGCACGCGCGAACCGTTCGGGCCAACATTGAGACGTTCCCTGCGCTCACGCTTGCTTGTCTAAGTAATTATTCGGGACGGCTGAAACTGGCAGCACGGCTCAGGAAAACTACCGTGAACACAGTTTGCCAACAAAGGTAAATAACGAAGCACAGGGCTCACGGGGGTCGCCGAAGGCCTAAAATTGAAAGAATTCCGTCGACGCAAAGCCGGCCTGACGTGAAGATAATGGCTGTGCTCGGCCTGCGGCAACATCCTCGTATGTCATCGAACGGAGGATAAATTAGTAAAACGTGGTCTCAAGCATCCTGCTGCTAATGGACACACCGCGAGTTAAAGTATAGCCTGCGGCCTGCGGAATTGTACGTTGGCGTATGGTAGCAAAATGCTGCACGTAAACACTGCATAAAATAAAATCTATTTAACTGATGAAGTTTTACGTTCCACGCCAAGACTACGAGAAACGCCATATAGGAGAGCTCTGGATCATTTTCGACCACATGGAGTCGTATACCGTTCACTTACTCAATTCCGCGCATTGATGTTTTTGCCTGCTACCATAATTGTAATGCAGCCGCCGTGGCTGGCAATCGAATTAGCAATCTCGCACTCAGCATCATATATATATATATATATATATATATATATATATATATATATCTTTATAGGAAGGTCAAGATTTTCGTCGGCGTGCGTATGATAGCTGACACGCTGCTCTGCATAGGGAAGGGGATAAAAGGTTGCAGAGGAGAGTGAAAAAAGGGGGAAAAAAAGAAGGCCTAGTCGGAAAGCTTCAACCAAGGTTCACTTTGTGAGATATAGAAAGGCCTGAATTTTTCGCCATTGTCTCGCCCGTAAATATCATTATCTGGTTTACTCAGCAACAGAACGTCAGTAGCCGGTGAGCCACCTCTGAGGTTGGACACATTCGAGTGTTAGTCGAACAATCGCAACTGCAGGAACCACGGCCTTCCACAGAACCGTCTCTGGCAACATGCATATTGTCTCGATACACGTATAAAATGCGGCGCGTTATCAAACTAATACCAGCAAACCATTTTCGATTTCTCGTGCACGATAGCCATTATAGGGTGACAGCGAAAAGAACGCCGCGGCGATGGCCAATCTCGGATGGCACATAAAAGAGCTTGCGCAAATACGGGCTCTGGTTAGTATAGTTTTGCCACGATCAAGGGGTCCGGATCCACGAAGTAATTCGCACGATAGACCGGTTTGTAAGAATAGAGGCTGATCAACTTTGACGGCGAACATGGAATTAGCGAAGATAACCAGCCAATGGGAACGGAAAGCTTTATAGAGTCGGCCCAAGAATCCGGGCCTTATTTGTAGAGCAGTTTGTATATGCTACCCTGATTCGTAAGAAGAAATGCCTTGGACTGGAAAAAAAAAAAGACAGCTCACAGGAAGGAAAATCTTCGTGAGTTCGGCTCCAAGATTCACAAAACCGTTTGTATGCATAACAGTGGGCACCGTCCAAATGTGATAGAGGACGGGCTCATATATGAAGGAGCTATAACCACGTGGCCGAAGGAAACGCTCTGTGAATCCAGCCTCGTTACCGAGCCGAATGTGCATTCGTAACAACGTTCCGTTACCCTCGCGCGCAGATGCTTTTAGCAGAGCGTCGCGTTCCACTCCGCTAACATTTGACGCGCTGATAGCACTGCGAGAAACTGCGTAGATTTCACGTGTTTTCATATAAGCGCGTGCTGCTGGGACGCGAACGATGCGGTATCGCCTCGACGGCAAAATAACCAGGAAGCCACCCTCATGCTCCGCTCAATCGGATTTACAGATAGGAGCGAGGGAATTGAGCGCTCCACGCCTCGCTGCCGGTACGATCGAGCGTAGTGCGCCTGCGTATACTACATGTAGCGCTCTGGCAAAGCGCTCGCGTGCATTTCGCTAGCATACGCCGGTCTGAGCGAAGCGGGCCACAAGCGCTCAGCTAAATCCCTCCGCTCATTTCACGGGTGGAACACGGCGCGAGCGGTGATGACGCAGCGCATCGAGTCGGCTGCAAGTGTCGCGTCGCGCGTGGGAAGCTGCGGCTGCAAACGAGACGAGCTCCTTGTTTCCGCGCGCGCTTTCCGAGTGACGCATCGCAGGGTTTACGAGCTGCGGCCATGTCGCGCGCAGTTCCCGTTCGATTTTGAGTCGGCAGGTCTCGAGACACTCGCGCCACTCGTACACAATGGCGATCAGCGCGGTAGAGAGAGACCCTCATTAGTAGTGAGAGGGTCTTCTATAATACAGATTACTCAGTACCTACAGTGTATACGCCACCTGAATCCACGCACAGGCTCCTCAAAACGATCTAAACGTAAAGGGTATATTTGCTGCTTCGAGAGCCTTCGGAATTTAGGCATTCACAAGTCTTCGAAAGCATCGGTAGTATATGCGGGCTAAAATTAAAGCAGTTATTGCTTTATTTATTTCGCGCTTTTCGCGGTTTTTTGCTTCTCATTGCCGTTAGATACTTAGCGCTTTGGCACGATTTAGTTGCCCGCCATTATGTTCGTAATTTCTAGACGATTTGTGTTCTTTTTTTTACTAGATGTAACTTGTTCTCTATGAGAACGCTTCTCGTTCCTTCTCCTAATTTATTTACTATAGCAAGGTATAATTTCAACCGAATTTCCGCATCATTTCGGGACGGATTGATTGGACAAGAGTGAAAAATGGGCGAGTAGGTATGGAAGCATGGCTAAATTCAGAGCGCGAGCTACTAGGGCACAGGTTAAGGCACAAGAAAAGTCAGGACAACAATTCTTTTTAAGCACAAAGTTCAAAGAACAATAGAAGTGGTTGAGACCCACGAGATAAATAAAAGGGGGGGGGGGGGCAGGGTGTGTCAGTCATGCTTTTATTGCGCTTCATGACACTGAAATGCCTTTTCTAGATGCGAGTTAACATGTGTGAGTTTCTTTTTTTCGCCGTGCTAACACCGACTAATAGTAATCGTTTTCTTGTTTTCTTGTCTTTTTAATATCTTTCTCTCTCTTTTTATGACGTTTGATAAAGTAGGGCACGTCCAGTTTATAAAATCTTTAACGTTTGGAATAAAACTTTCAGTTGCAAGTAGCGCCGTGTCCCGTATTTTCTTGCCCCTCAGTCAGTGTCCTAGTAGTTCGCGCTCTGAATTTGGGATTGACTGGTTACCCGGACCGTTGTGATGTCGGAAACCAGACACATTCACTTGCTTCGTCGTTTGCACTGAGCTGACATCGATCTTTAGGTGGAGATATGTCCGGCTTGCTCCCGAAACACTTAGCACGTGCGCGGTTGAGCGCGGTTTACAAACATTAATTCATCCCTGAGTATACATTTTGAACAGGCTTCACTTTCAGCACGTCCCTGCTATCCTTAAACGTTGAGAGAAAAAATAAAGCAGCAGCACTTTCCCGGCTGCATGCGCGTACACAGTGTCGATAAACAAAGAAAGGAAGTCAAGCGCACTTGCCTCGATTTTCTTGGCTTTTTCCGAGGGCAACACGACGAGGCTGGGCATGCCTTGGAGAATGGCGCGCAGGTCTCGAAGGAACGTGCCGAAGAAGGGAATGACCTTGGAGTGCGGGATGTTGAGCGCCCTCTCCACGGCAGCCCGGTACTCTTCAGAAGGCTCCGGATTCAGCAAAGCCTGGCTGAGGAACTCCAGCACCGGAAGCTGGTCCTTGTCGGACAGCGACAGCCAGAAGGGCTTCAGCTTCTCGGACCTGCGCGGGCCACACTCGCTGCTGCTGGTCAGCCCTCAAAAGAATCCCCCCCGCGCTTGTTACGTAACGCGCGTGACGTAAGCGGGCGTGGGCAAACGCGTGTGCCCCTTTGTACAAACAAAATAGAGAGAGAGAGATCTCATGCGTTGTCTGGCTTCGCTCTTGAGTGTCCAGTTACCTCCTGCTCGCTGGCCAAGGTTCGAACAGAAATGAAGTAGGTGCTTTTTTTTTCTTTTGTAACTGCGGCAGGCGCGTTTATTTTTTAGAACGAAAACAGAAAGGCAAGCTAAAAATGCTCTTCCTTTCGCCAGAGGAGCCCGTAAGAGTGCAGCGGCTCCTATCACGAGCTGCGATTTATGTGCTTCTGGACTGAAGTACTCGACGCTTGTGAACATATGTTTCGTCATGTATTGTGGCAAAACAACGTCGAAATTGCCAAAGAAAGAGTGGTAGGCTGCACGGGCGTCGACAACTAAACGTGTATTCATTCCTTTCCCGCGGCGCAAACTGTACAGGAGCTGGAGGAACAAAAATTAAGGCAGTGCGCGCGACTAAAGAGGATGAAAAAAGAGCACTTGACCTGTCGCCACCTTAGTCCAGTGTGTGCTAAAACTTTCACCACTTGTTTGCGAAATGACAGGTTGCCTATAGTACCTGAATCAAACACATCATAGCTTCGTGCACGGCTGTATGATTTTACACAGTCGATATCGGCGACCGTAGGACCGTATACCGTTGGAGGCGGAGTACAAGAACGCCGGTGTATATATAGATTTTCGTGCATACCCGGCAGTGTGTATATATATATATATATATATATATATATATATATATATAGCGTCTTTTATAGGACAAATGTTGCTTTAATCATCATTAATGGTTAAATCACAGTTGATACCAGAGAGAGAGAGAGAGAGAGAGAGAGAGAGAGAGAAAAGGATGCATAGAAAGGCAGGGAAGTTAACCAGAGGCAGTTCCGGTTGGCTACCCTGTACGGGGGGAAGGGTGAAGGGGGATAAAAAGAGAAAGAGAGCGGAAGGGGGAGATAGAAGGAAATAGAGACGAGCACGACCAAACCGCGTACACTACAAAGCGGTAGGAGGCGGCGTTCTTACAGTCTATCGTGAAGCCCCACAGGCCGCAGGAACCTTAATAACACTAGTAAGACCTTTAGCGTGGGTGTTCTGAGGGAGTACTGACCTAAAGCTTTGAATTCTGATAGTGGACGATTATCCAACTGGTCCAGTACTCTGCGCAGCACTTGTCTCTGGGCAAGTGCTGCGCAGTACTTCAATCGCGGGCAGACACAGATAATATGTGCGAGAGTCTCATCGATATTGCCATGTGGCGCACGTGGGGCTGTTGGCCATTCCAACAAGGAAAGCATACGAGTTCGTAAATGCAACGCCTAACCACAGACGATACAGCATGGTCTGTTCACGTCGTGGTAGCCCAGGCAGGAGGTGCATCCGTATGTCCGGAGACAAGAAACGCAAACGGCACATGGTGAAAGCGTTCGAGTCCCACAGAGGCAAAGTACATTCAAGGGACATCAGTCGGAACCCAGCTGCAGCGTCTGTTCGCGAAAGTGGAATCAAGACACGTTGACCACTTTCATGTGCCTCTAACGCCAGGCGCCTCTAACCAGCTGGGTAGATAACATCGTCAGCCTCACACGTAAGATATAGAACCATTCTTCGCACTGCGCAGCCAGTTTATGTGCAAATGATTAACGAATGGAAGCAAACATTCAGTCGTAAGCGCATCGTTCTCGTAAAAAGAGAAAGCGAGGTACTCAAATATCGCACAAAGTTAGCATCGAACCCCATGGTCGGCGGAGTATATAGCCACTCAAATGTTGGAAAGAATCGAGAGCAGTGCGAGTTGGTACATATTTGGAAGGCTAGAAGCAGCGCAAGAAAGGACGACAGACGGTAAAGGACAACACAGGCGCTGACTCGCAAATAAATTTTTATTAGGAAAAATCATTATGTATATATAAAAGAACACGCAGGTGCCAGGCAATGCAAGAAAATGAAAATAAAAGAAGAACTCCGCATCTTACTTTGGTCCCTGTCTTCCATTCTCATTTCTTTCTCTCTCTCTCTCTAACTTCGTGTACATGAACTCGACGCGAGCGGGTCGGGTCAGAAGTGCCCGATGCGACCGCCTGCAATTACATGCATCAAGCGAATCGGGCCAGTAAACCCAGCCCTTGCAGGTGCTTCACTCTACTTCCGGGACGCTAAATTGTTTTTATTGGTCACGCTCAGCGCGCATAATTCGATTGAGATTCTAGTTGATTTGCCACGAACAGTTTAGATATGGAAAGAAGTGGACGCAACGGGAAAATTATGAAGAGAATCTACTCATGTGCTTCAGTCTAGACTAACATTCAGTGCTGTATTGGCGACATTTTGTTTATAGCCTATGGATATTATTGTGCGCGTGGGCGCTTCCTCTGGTTCACCCTGTTGCGTCTATCTTTTTCTACTTCAATTGCCTCCAAAGATACATCTTGCAACCACTACGCCACATGTCGGATGAGTGACATCTTCCTAAAATCAATTGGATGTGCGTGAATTCGGCCGACTCGGCACCATAGCCAGCATGAAGGTGTTTTAAGTGACTTAAGACGCCAAATGATAAATTTCAACAAATACTGCCATTGACACAGCACACTGCAAATAGGTTAAGCTGAAAATGGAAGGCAAATGCTTCAGGAAAATTCGGAGACGCCTGCCTAAATTGAAAACGACATGGAAAGGGGAATGGGCGCTAACACGCCAAACGCCTCAATTTAGCCCGGGTACGAGAAAAGCATGAGAAATTAAACAGAGAACAAAAAACAGTTATAGGGAGGGCAGTCCACCAGGGGCAATTTTTGGCGCATTCCAACAGGAGACAATAGGTCGAAGCCTTTTTGCGGCCTTCTGGTCACAGCGCCAACTGCGCTACGTGAATTGCCCGCCCACCACGCGCTGTTTCATGCTAGCATGATAACTTTCAATATGCTAGAATGAGCGGGGCCCGCATTCAAAAAAATGTTCTCACACTACAGTTGGTAATTCGTACGAGCATGTTCCATCCAGCATTGATGTTGAACAAATCATTAGCGAAGGCGGTCGGCCCACGGGAAACAGCACTTACAGATGGAGCTTGTTGTCAATTTGGCCGCAGGGGCCGCATTCACAAAGCTGTGACTATTGGCTGGTTTTGGTCTTTACGAAGTTAACTAGCGTAAGAACTTGTTGTGGATACAGACCCAGGGCCCGTATTCACAAGCCTTTCCTTTCGTAAGTGCTCTTTGCCACTGGCCAGCCGCCTTAATTCACTAATTATATGACCAACATCAGTATTGGCTCAACATTTCTCGTACGAACAATTCTAGCGTAAAATGTTTTTTGTGAATACGGGCCCAGGGCCTATATTTACAAAAAAAAAAAGAACTTACGCTGGGAATTTTCGTAAGAGAAAATTCTAGCCAATCCTGATGCTGGACATACCATTAGCAAGGGCGGGCAGCCCATGGCAATTAAGCACTTACGAACGAAATCTTTTGTCAATTCGCCCCCAAATGATCAGTGACAGGACTGCGTGATCTTTGGAGGCAATAGCCGTGCTCACTAGGCAATTAACGCCATGAACGATTTGAAGCAGGAAGTAGGTACTGCTCATCTCATGTTGTTATTTTCATCGCGAGCCTGTGTGCCGCCTATTATGATTTTTTCCTTTTTTTTTATTGTGAGACACATTATTCAGTGACAAGGCTACAAGTTATGTCATTTCAGTTGTACAGTGACTACAGTGCGAAAACTAGTGACCTGCAGGTGTATTCCGGAAAAGATTCACGAAGTTACTTACTTTAGTCCAGCCAGGACTTCCATCGCCGTGTTGAAGTTTCCAATGTTCCAACAGCACATGGCGATTCGCAGAATGCACGACAGTACAGCTTTGCGGTCTTCGTGCGTCGGTTGCGATATGATGATGTGCGTCACCCATGAACTCACCTGCGATGGAAAAAGAACAAAGAAAAAAAGAAAAAAAAAGAAAGGAAACGCTTGAGAGCCCAGTAGCCCCGTATGGGTGTGCTAATCATTCAAGTTTCAATGAATAAAACTAATAAATACTGCACTGAGGCAAAAGAGTATTACGAAAGAGAAATAAGGACACGGCTTCACGAAGGGTGCGCAGTTGTTCACGAATTGTGGTATACAAGAAGTGTCGGAGAAATGTTGGCGCTACAAACGCTCAGCTTCAATTTTTCACCACTTTTGTCATTTGCGAGCCCAGAAAGGTTAATTAATTATATCCTAGAAACCCGGGCTCGTATTGACAAAAGGCTTTTGCGCTAGAATTCTTCGTAAGATAACATTTGAGACAATCCTGATGCTGGACATATAATTAGAGAAGGCGGCCATCCAGTGGTAAAGAGCACTCACGAACGAAAACCTCTGCGAATTCGGTCTTTGATAGCGGCTATTGTAACTATCAAACTGCAATCAAAGAATGAAGTCAAGGGAGGGGCGTACATAGATCAAGCGCGCGATCTCCTGCTTAACCGCAAACGAAGGAGTAAGAAAAAAAATTCCGACAACACAGGAGAAAACTCACAATCTCAAACTCCGCACTGTCAAATCGCTTCTGCCTTTTGCGTGTCCTTTAAAACGGCTCTAGCGTACAACCTATTTTGCGAACATTGGCCATTGGACGCTAGAATGGTTTGTAAGAATAGGTGGCGGCCAATCGTGAGAGAGAACATATAGTTGTTAGTGGCATGACGGCCACGTCCAGCGTATACGATAATACTGCACCGTGTATCAGCGGCGTGCACAGGGTCGCAAAATATGCAGGGCTTACTTCATTGAAGCGCTTGATCAGTGTCTGCACGGTCCGGTCTTTGTCGCCCGCGTTCAAGGTGGCCGCCTTTCCGCTAAGGTCGACGGTCACTTGGCGAATGTAGTGGACGGGGCTGACACTGTAGAAGAGCTCGTACTCGACATCGGTAAGCCGCACAGCCACCTCTTCGGGAAAATGCAGCAGGCCTTGCAGCCTTTCCAGCTCTTCCTTGTAGATGGTGGCTCGCTCCAGACCGTGCACCGAAACCATGTTGCGGTGGCTTTCTGCGGTGGGGGCACACAGACTGCTCGTCACAACGCGTGGAAGAATACCGAAACGACCGAGGCTAACGGTTTTTTTCGTCGTAACGCTCTTTTTAAAATGTGACGCTGTCGTATGAAGAGATAGGAGGTGCCACCTCAAAGCTGCGGACACACTCAAAAGAATAACACTGCAAGATGGGATAACCACACAGGCACACAGCGGAGGCACAGTTAACACAAACAGAGCAGAATGATTGAGACATTGTGAAAGTAAACTAGATATGTTACTGCAA
This sequence comes from Dermacentor andersoni, assembly GCF_023375885.2. Taxonomy (NCBI): domain Eukaryota; kingdom Metazoa; phylum Arthropoda; class Arachnida; order Ixodida; family Ixodidae; genus Dermacentor; species Dermacentor andersoni. The sequence continues at coordinate 47,028,208 of NC_092814.1, forward strand.
TGAGTGTTTTCAGTTTTTCTGTTCTTTTTTTATTCCTGCGTACCAGGGCCCGTATTCGCAAACAATTCTTGAGCTGAGAAGTGTTCGTGAGAGCTGCGGCCAGTCAATCGTTATGTTGTAGGCACATATTAGCAAAGGCGGCCAGATAATGGCGAGCAGCTCTTACAAATGAATACCTTTGTGAATTCGGTCCCTGCTTTTCTCTCTTTATCATTATCATTTTCCCCTTTATCCCTCTCCTTCTGTTAACATTTTCCCTTACTCCAACGCTGAGGATCTGGCTAGAACACAGATGTGCAGGCCTATCTCTCAGTGTTTTCCTTATACCATATCGGTCTCTCTCCAGGCTGACTGCGCACGTTGACACATATCTTCGGTGTGGCCTTCTCCAATGATTTTCGCACATGTCTTTAATACCCAACTGGGGTTAGCTTACTTCGGCTCACAATCAACCTGCAGTGCAGTGGAAGCTACAAAGCATACTCAGGCACCGCCACGTGTGCCGCATAATACGCAATAAAATGTACTTCCGTGTTTCGGCGTCGCTTATATTACGGATACATAGGTTTAGCATTGTAAAGCGCTACATAAATGTATAGTTTCTAACGCCTTAAATAACTGCTTGCAATACGTTGAGCAAAACGAGAACAAGGTTAAAGCAGGAGCCAACGTTTCGACAACTGGACTTGTCTTTTTCAAGGCGACATATGCTTTCCTCGGGTACGGTTCTTCTGAAGGGGAGGCGGTGGAGAGACGTAAGGCGGGTGCGCTAGGCAACGACCGACGGTGTGGTAGAGGAGAACGTGGAGAATTGAAAAGAAAGGTGTGCTATTCAACGTCGCTGGAGGAATGTGAAGTAGCGCCGTTTGTCAGCCGGTCAACGTGTCACTGTACGTTCCTTTTTTTGTTTTCGTAAAGGGCCCTGGACGACGACATCGACGAGGGGGGGGGGGATTATCTGCTACGCTAGAGGTCAGCGAAGAAAGGGGGTTAACCGAGGGTCCCGACCTTTATTAATCATATCACGAGAAGCCAACAAACGAAGAAACCAAGGTAAACACAGGGGAAATTACTTGTACTTACACATTGAATTAAACAAATGATAAATTAATGGCAATGAAAGTGGATGAAAAAACAACTTCCCGAAGGTGGGTAACGACTCCACGTCTTCGCATTACGCGTGCGATGCTCTGGAGATCAGCGTAGCATAGTGGTCAGTGTAGCAGATAGCAATGGAGGTCAGCGTAGCAGATAATTGACCCCTTCCCTTCCCCCGTCGTCTAGTCCATTTCCATCTCCCGCCTACCCGGTGTTTCCCTGTTTGTAATACGTGCCTATTTTGCGGAAAAGAGACAGCGGGGTGTTACCCGGTATCGATATGGTCCCACACGAACGCTGCTGAGTGTCGAGTGTGTTTATAATACCCGCGGTAAAATGTTTCCGAATGAGCAGTAAAATTACTCACGAAGAAAGGTACCGTTAATTATTAACTCGAGGCTAGCTTAAGAAATAAGTCACTTTACGGACCCACACACACACGCACACAACACACACACATCATCCGCTTATTTTTATCTTCACTGCAGGACGAATGCCCCTCCCTGCGATAACCAATTACCCCTGTCTTGCGCTAGCTGATTCCAACTTGCGCCTGCAAATTTCCTATTTTCGTCACCCCACCTAGCCTTCTGCCGTCCTCGACTGCGCTTCCCTTCCCTTGGCCCTGTTCCATTTCTTTCTCTTAATGTCAGTTAGAATACCGGCTACCCCCGTTTGCTCTCTGATCCACACCACTCTCTTCCTGTCTCCTTAACGTTACGCCTAACATTCTTCATTCCATCGCCCTCTGCGCGGTCCTTTAACCTGTTCTCGAGCTTCTTTGTCAGTCTCCAAGTTTCTACCCCATACGTTAGCGCCGGTAGAATGCACTGATTGTACACCTTTCTTTTTAATAACGGTAAGCTCCCAGTCAGGATCTGGCAATACCTGGCGTATGCACTCCAATCCATTTTTATTCTTCTGTACTAGTCTATCAAGGAGTACAAGCGTACTCCTTGATAGCCTCTGACAGACACTGACAGACACTTGATAGACACTGACTGGCGATCCTGAACTCTTGTTCCCTTGCCAGGATATTGAACATTACTTGTGTCTTCTGCCTATTAATCTTCAACCTCACTCTTAGACTTTCTCGGTTAAGGTCCTCAACCACTGATTTCATTTAATCTCCAGTGTTGCTGAGCTAGACAATGTAATCTGCAAACCGAAGGTTGCTTAGATAATCGCCGTTGAACTTCACTCCTAAGTCTTTCAAGACTAATAGCTGGAATACTTCTTCTACGCATGTAGTGGACAGCAATGGAGAGATTGTGTCTCCTTGTCTGACCCATCTATATATATATATATATATATATATATATATATATATATATATATATATATATATATATATATATATATATATATATATATATATATCCGCTGGAATGACGTGCCTTGCCAATGTGCCATGAACGCTCATGTTCAAGTGAATCTTTTATTGAGGCTTCCGCCGATGGTTTCCATGCTGCGTTGATCGCGGTGCATGGTCGTACTGTATATGCAGAGCGGTTCGCTGCTACAGTGTGTCCCTACTCGGGGAATGGACGCGCAAGCTTCGCTTACACCGATTCCCTCTGTGGGTTCGATCTGCATCACTTTTCCATAGAAACTCGTCTCCGTCAGCATTATCAAGCTTAAAGCGTCGGTGAACGACGCTGCATATGCGCTAATTATTCGTACACGTATGTCGTTACACGCGATTGCGGACGGTCAAGCGCACTACTTGCTCTGCTGCGTCGTCTGCTATGTTCTCCTCAGAGAAAGCGGTACAGACGTGGATTGATACGTTGCGGACAAACGCAACCTGCGCATTGGCTCCTCTGATTGGCTCACATGCCCTGCAGCGTTCGCTGCACTGCAAGTTGATATTGAGCCAAAGAACGGAAGGCAGTTACCTGCGACTATCATCGTTATCATCATACGAAGACCGCTCATAGGAGTTAATTGCCCCTGTCTTTTGACAGCCGGGTCCCAAGGGGCCTACAATAACGCACTCTTGCACAGCTTCAAGAAGGAGAATTCCACTGACAAACTTTTGGCCCGCTCTAAGATTGGTTTTCTTGATATTAACCTTCAGACGTACCTCTACTCTTTCTGGTTCGAGGGCTCACTCATGAAAATTGGTGCAGGAGAAACAACCTTATAATATACGGTGTTCCGGAAAGCGAGAGGGAAGACAGTAACACATTGACTAAAACAGTGAATGGCAATATTATCACAGTGACAATTGCCTCTTGACTAAAGTAGCTAATCACAAATATTTGAGTGTAACAGTTTCAAACGATCTGAGATGGAAGACATCAATAACATTACTTCCACAGTCCTGAAACGAATGTTCCCCTGAAAAGACGTCTTAGACTCACATCGCCAGAAACCAAACTAATTGCTCATGCAATACACGCGCCCTGCCTGTATTTGAATATGCTAGCACTTTCTGGTTTCCTTGTACCCTGCAACATGTAAGCAAATTAGAAGCAGTTGAAAGGAATGCAGTAAGGTTTATTTGCAATAACTAGAGACTTAAAGACTCATATCAGATCTACTTAATAGCGATGGTATTCTTACACAACCAAACCGAACAAGCAAGATTAAAATTGATGTTCCAGCTACTTCTTAACATGATAAAATGGACACTTCCTGGCTCGCCTCTTACTCGCACGAAAAACCAACGCGCCATAAGTGTTCTTATACACTAACCAAATATTCTTTTAACACTAACCGTTTCAGATATTTATTTTTTTCCTCTTGCAGTTAGACACTGGAACTCACTGAATCCCACTGTTGCGAATGAATAATCATTGAGCAAGTTTGCTACAATGGTTGAAAATGGCCTGTTCGTTCTACAAGAAGCCTGACTATAATTCTAGAACCATCGACTTCATATTTTAAATTGTAGCACGCATGTACTTTTCTTCGTAGTTAGCGCACAAGTGTTTGGCATCATTATTTCTTTCTCTTCGCAGCTCATTTTGTCATCACAAAATGAGTGGGAGTTCTGCCGCAGTGGTATCCTGAATTCTTTGAATTTATTTAGTTCGTTTCACTGAGTTGTGCGCCCGTTCAGTTATTAAGACTGTAGCTTTTCTTTGTATATACAGGAAAAATATAAAGTATTTATTATTACAACTGAAATGATTGTTGGTATTTGCAATTGCTCCATTACGATTGTATATTATTATGATTTATTATACAATAAAACAAACTACGTATAGTGTATGTCATAATAAATATTATAATACAAATATTATTTTATAGACAATATCTTATGTTTTGAAAGACGTTTGTGTAGAGTGGGTGTATCACATCGGGTGAGGAAGGCAAACGTAAGAGATCGAGAACGCGAGCTACACGTAGAAACGTGCGCGATCAACGCGGAGTATCTCAACTATTCTCGTCGTTTCGTCATGTCGCTGCCATCTCTGCATGCGGTGAACGTGGTCGTACGCCTTTCTCACAAACTGGTGCCGCTGGCTCTCAAGCGCAAACGTCACGGTGGAACCTGCACTTCATTTGTGAACGAAGCGCTTGCAATGACAAAATAGACGCATAGAAATGGTTTCCATCAATGGGTACTTCACAAATATTGGCCTTGTGCGCTGCAACGCGAGTGTAATATATGCCTTAATTGGTTCTCCCTCTTGCGAATGTGCCATTCATTGCTGTCGCCGGATGTTTAAAGCAGTTGTTGACCGATTTGCCTCAAAATTGATGAACCCCACTTCGAGAAGATTTACGTCATATTGCTCGACTCACTGGAACTAGCGAAAAAAAAAAATCGGGACGCCACAGAAACACGAGCGCAGACTATCAACAGGTATTTAACTGGAAGACAGACAGACAGACAAAGAACTTTATTAATGGTCCTGAGGAACCGGCGTTAGGGTACCTCCCTTTTCAGGGAGTCCCCGTAGCCGTCGCGGGCCGCACCCACGTCGGGGTCGGAAGATCGTGGTCCTCCGCCCTGTCGCAGGCCCTCTGGACAGCCCGTAGTTGCTCTGAGAGGTCGCCGCTCTTAAGGGCTGCCTCCCAGTCGGTTAGAGTGGTTAGCGATGAGCTGCGTAACGCAGGGCATTGCCAGAGCATATGGGACAAGGAGCAGTACGCCTCCCCACAGTCTGGACAGTGGGGTTCTACATTAGGCACGAAGTGACTGAATCTGCCCCTGGAGGGAAATGACCCCGTTTGAAGCATGCGAAACGCCGACGATTGTGGTCTATTAAGTTTAGGGTGTGGTAGCGGAAAGGCCCGCCGAGCAAGTTGATAATGTTTCAAGATTTCATGGAAGGTGAGAAGCGAATCTCTGTACAGCCCTAAGTCGCCGCCCGCGAGTCCACCTGAACCGCCGCGGTGTGTAAGACCTCGCGCACAGTCATGGGCCAACTCATTGGCGTTAACAAGCTCAGAGTGTACATTGATTCCCATATGGGCCGGGAACCATTTGATGCTATGAAAACCAGCAGCCCCCTCACTGCCGAGGATGGCCGCCGCCTCCTTTGAGATCGAGCCGGAGGCGAAAGCTCGGGCTGCCGATCTGGAGTCTGCATAGATATTGGAACGTAGAGGGTCCTTCAGTGCTATAGCTATAGCAACCTGCTCGGCTACTGTTGAAGAAACCTTCCGCACGGATGCTGAATTAATCAGAGTGCCATTGAAGTCAACCGAAACTACGGCATAGTGATCAGAGCACTCGTACTGGGCGGCGTCAACGAAACATGCCAGATTCGGAGTGGCAGCAGCCGCTTTTAACAGGGAACGAGCCCTGGCTACCCGGCGCCCTACATTGTATTGAGGGTGGACGTTACGTGGCATGGGATCTACCTTGAACGTATCTCGGACCATGGGTGATAGGGTCACGTTGCGCTCCGTGATTTCCTGGTGACCGCATCCAACGGATTCGAGAATGCGTCTCCCCGCTCGCGATGATGATAGTCGAATTATTTGAGCCACTCGTTGGGCCTCGATCACCTCTGATAGGGTGTTGTGCATGCCTAGTTGCATGAGACGCGCGGTGCTGGTAGTGAGTGGTAAACCCAGCACGCGCTTGATGCTTTTGCGCATGAGGGCGTCGATTTTGGCCTCATCCCGTTTAGACCAGCGCAACGCGGAGGCTACATAGTTAACGTGGCTCATCAGAAACGCGTGGTAGAGTCTGAGTAGATTGCTCTCGCTTAAACCCCCTCTGCGGTTCGAGACCCTGAGGATAAGCCGAAGCATATTCTCCGTCTTCGAAGTAATGCGGGCTATAGTCTGCGAGTTGCCCCCGCGAGATTCCAGCAAGAGTCCGAGGACCCTGATAGTATCCACTCTGTGAATTTGTTGTCCGTCCCTCGTATAGAGGGCTATGGGAACTTGATCTAAGGGTGTGGAGCACCTAACCCCCCGTCGGGTGGGCCTATACAATAGAAGTTCGGACTTGGTTGGTGACAGACTCAGGCCCGTGTCTAGTAGGAAGTGTTCTGTGATGTCGAGCGCCTCTTGGAGCGCACTCTCAACTGCAGCGTCAGACCCTCCCATGCACCACACGGTAATATCATCCGCGTAGAGGGCGTGACCCGTTCCTCTTACTGTGGCCAGACTGTCCGAGAGGCCCTTCATGGCGATGTTAAACAGTAGGGGAGAGATGACCGCCCCTTGCGGGGTGCCTCTCGCTCCCAATGTAAATTCCTTCGATTTGATTTGCCCTATTTTGACAGTGGCCTTGCGATCCCTGAGGAAGGAGCTAACGTACGCATGGAATCGTGGCCCCAGGCCCAGATCTGAGATGGCGTCTAGTACGAACCGGTGCGAGATGTTATCAAAAGCCTTGGACAAGTCTAGAGCAAGGATGCCCCGAGTGTCTCTAGTGTCGACATCAATGATTTGCCTCTTTATAAGTAACATGACGTCCTGTGTGGAGAGTGCCGGCCGAAAGCCGACCATGTTGTGAGGGAATAACTCATTATTTTCTATATGCCTAGATATACGGTTGTGAATGACATGTTCGGCCACCTTACCCACGCAGGACGTGAGCGTGGGTAAGACATTTGAATACATATACATACACAGGGTGCACGAACGCGACTTCGCGTCGCAAAAAGAAACAACTGTTACAAAGCTGATACGCGCAACACATGTTCGAATGATCACTTTTTCATTCATCCGAACATGTGGCGTCAAGCACACTGCCTTCGATTCATGGGGGGGCAATAGCGAGGACGAAAACAAAAAGGACTGTAGTGGACGAAGTTCGTACCGAATATTATACAGGCGCAAATGTAGAACATATATAATATAGCACGCACAGGCGTCACGCTTTAATCACGCGGAGTCGTGCAGAGAAGGGAACAATGCTTCGATGTTGTTCACCGGTGCAACCCAGTTTGAACGTTGCCCAAACTTGCACATTCTCGTCAACGCGTGAACGAGAGTGCGCGATGCCCCGTTGAAGATACCAACATATACCTTTCCAGCTATAAAGCCTACTCGCAATAGTGAAAATGATTTACACTTGTCAAGAGCAGCTTGTCCTCGCAAAGTATATTTGCAGCGCCTAAAAAGACACGGACTGACAAAGCTACGCACTCTCAGTAGTACAATAACGCACGCTTAGTGTTTAGCACTATATAAGACAGCAGACAGCCTACGCGCTCCATGGCGTCATACACTTGTTGACGCAGAGGCGCTGGTTGACGGTAGCGCAGTCTAGAGAAGATATCCGAACGAGAACAGAGAAAGCAACCCTCGCACAAGTCAAACCATGCCTAAGCTTGACCCTGCCCGAGTTCCGTAGCTCGTGAACAAAGAAAAAAAGCTCTGTTCGTACACTTTTGCACCTTCAGCGCACTTAAAAGCGATCCCTAGCATAAAAGAAAACAATAACAGGTTTTTTTAATAACGCGGGTAGCCAGGAATCTTACCAAAAACACGTAAAATCCCTTACAAATACCGCTGCGCAGCAACTAGACGACAAACTGTCATGGCGACGAGCACCGACGACTGCACCGCGACACGGAAAGAGAGAGAGAGAGAAAAGGGCTCGAAAAACACCACTTGACGGCGCCTAACCAATTGGGAGACGCAGACTTTCTCTCCTACATCCTCTCATACTCCTCGCCGCAGCTGCGGCGGCAAGATGAAAGTATGTCGCTACCTTTGGTTTCATTCAGGGGGCTTAATCTTGAAAGCACTCTGCGAGCAGCGATAAAGTTAGACATTTTAGCTCTTGAAGTGGAAATCATAATACTCTACAAGAAATGCACAGAAAAGCACATGGGAAGTTCACTAGCCACACCAAACCTAGTTCCTAGATTTTTCGAAGGCGTTTGATAAAATGCCACAGGGAAGTTCTTACGCAAGATGGCATGCTTGGGTCTTCCATTAAAAATTATTAATTGAATTGGTGCCTACCTTCGGGAGAGGCGGCAATTTGTACATGTTCTAAATCGCTATTCAGAACTCTTGCATGTTACTGCTGGCGTGTGCCAAGGAAGTGTTTTGGGACCATTATTGTTCTTGCTTTATGTAAATGACTTGGTAGACTTGATTCATGGTGGTGTCTGCATTCGACTGTTCGTGGATAACTGCGTTGTTCTTAAGGAAACCAGTAATCCAAATGATCATGCAATATTACAAGATAACCTACAAGCCATTGCAGACTGGTGTATTCGATGTGACATGGAATTCAATACAGAAAAAAGTGTACTTTTGCGTGTTACGAGAAAGACAACACCTAGCACGTTTACGTACTCAATTAACCAGCGTGCTTACATGAAGTAGATAAAGGCAAGTATCTCGGTATCATAAAAAAAAAATCTTGCCTAGTAATCACATATGTCAGCTATTTGTACTTCAGCGCTACGAAAATTATCATTTCTCAAAAGGAAATTTAAAGGTGCACCTCCTGTTACGTTTCGCCTACAACGCGCGGTAATGCCGGCGCGGATGCAACGGACGCCGGGGCTTTGTTCAAAGCGGCGGACATTTTGGCCCGTTCATCGACGCCGCAACGCCTACCCGCCAAGCGTGTCCAGGCGTGTTTCAGTGCCACGTGTCTTCGTGCGTGCGTGTGTGTGTGTGTGCCCTCGCTTGTCAAAGCGCGGCAGCCGGGGAGCGGAGTTCCCCGAATGAGGGGCCTGGAGGTCTCTCGGCTCAACCGCTCGCGCCGTCGTGGGCCCCTGCTGCGCCGTCCCGTGACCTTCATCCCGTGACCTTCCCTCCTTCCCTTTTGGACCGCGACGCCGAGGGTATAAGAGCAGCTGCCCCCGGACGCCAGAGCAGAGGCTCCGATTTGTACTGTTGAGTTACGTGCTCTCCCGTCTCTCCACTCCGGTCGACCTGACCGGCCGCTCTTTTGCTATGTTAGAATAAACCAGTTGTTCTGTTACCAGTCTTCTCATGCTTTGCCGGGACCTTCGGATGCTTCCAGTGCCCCAGGCCGCCAGGCCAACGCTACCCTTGGGGCTTGCGACCCATTGGCAATAACGGGCGTCAACACCGAGTCCCCAACAACTCGTGCCAGCGGTGCGATTCCAACATCTGGTTGCCAGCGGTGAGATCGCGACAACGGAGGCCAGCAGCGAAGAGATGCGGTTGACTGTATGCTGAGCAGCACAACGACCATCCGGGAGCAGCGCAACGAGCCCTGTGTGATGACTGGTTGCCTGCAGCGGAACGACTGCGCTGAAGTCTTGGCTGCAAGGTTTGGTGAGTGCGGGACTTTCTTCTTCTGAGTTTTGCCAGGCTTTTGTTAGTGTTAGAAACAGAGCTGGTAATTGTGGTTGTCGTTGCTGCCGGGTTAGTTTGCGGCAAGACAATAGTAGGCAGTAGAGAAAGCAGCATTCAGAGCAGCCATGGATTTGAAGTCGTTGCGCAAACCGAAATTGCTGGAGCTTGCAAGAGAGTTGGGTCTGGATGTCTCAGACAAACTCAGAAAACCAGAACTGCTAAGGGCTATTCTTGAGTTAGAAGCTGAGGATGACGAGCTGTCGGAATGCCTTGAGACCATTGAGGAGAGGGAGACGGCAAAAAGACAGGAGCGCGAACTTAAAGAACAAAAAGAGAAACAGGAGCGCGAACTAAAAGAACAAAAAGAGAAAGAAAAAGAAGAGCGCGACCGTCAACACGCGTTGGAAATGAAGCGTCTCGAGTTAGAGATGGAACGCGCTCGTAATGGAAGTCAGGCACACGGTGCAGGAGAACGAGTATTGTTCAAAATGACTGACCTGATGCGGCCGTTTAAGCTTGGAGAGGACATTGGTTTGTTCCTGGTTAACTTTGAGCGAACGTGCGAGAAGCAGGGGTTCTCTCGGGAAACGTGGCCACAGCGCTTGCTCACTTTGCTACCCGGCGAGGCGGCCGACGTAGTCGCTCGCTTGGAGAGAGAGGAGGCAGAGGATTTCGACAAAGTGAAATCGAGTCTGCTAAAAAAGTACCGGCTGTCAGCGGAGGCGTTCCGTCGGAAGTTTCGGGAAAATGAGAAAGGCAGAAGTGAGTCATATACAGAGTTTGCGTACAGGCTTATGTCAAACATGCAGGAGTGGCTCAAAGAAGAGAAAGCGTTTGGTGACCACGAGAAAGTTCTGCAGTGTTTCGGGCTAGAACAGTTTTATAGTCGGTTACCTGAGAACGTGCGGTACTGGGTCTTGGATAGGCCAGACGTTAGTACGGTGGCTAGAGCCGCTGAGTTAGCCGAGGAGTTTGTGACGCGTCGGGCTCGCGGAGCTAAGGACGGTCAAAAGGGTGAATTTGGCTCCAAGTTTGAGAGGCCGAAGTTCACACCCATGAGAGCAAAGGGGGATACACGTAGTGCGGATGCGAGTGAAAGCAGTCCGACCGAACGTAAGGAGACGGCGGCAACCGAAGCCGAACGCAGAAAGCGGTTCGAGACGAGGCAAGCGCGCGTTTGTTATACGTGCCAGAAGCCGGGTCACTTTTCGGCGCAGTGCCCAGAAACAAAACCAAAAGTCGTGTTTTTTTCATTAGGCAGCACTGACGAGAACATCAAGCTTCTCGAGCCTTACATGCGAGACCTCCTCGTGAACGGGAAAGAGTGCCGAGTGCTTCGCGATTCCGCAGCTACGATGGATGTAGTTCACCCCTCTTACGTAGAACCCGATATGTTCACGGGCGAGTGCGCATGGATCAAGCAAGCAGTGGAAGCTCATAGCGTGTGTCTGCCGGTAGCAAAAGTGCTTATTGAAGGACCTTTCGGAGCACTTGAGACGGAGGCCGCAGTGTCATCTATGCTGCCCCCGCAGTACCCGTACTTATTTTCGAACAGGTCCGATCACCTCCTGCGCGAGAAGGGGCTTTTGTTTGGTGAGGCTAGCGTTCAGGCCTTAACCAGATCGAAGGTTCGGGAGCTCGCTGCAAAGGCGGTAGTTGCGGGGCCGACGTTGTTGAACGATGAGAAAGGGTCAGAGGCGCAGCAAGCTAGTATTCAGAGCACGCCCGAACGGGATAAAATTGAGCCTGTAGCGTTAAAGGCACCAGATACTGGAGAGGAAATTCCCGATGCGGGAAAGTTAGAAGAGCTTCCGGTCGAGCTTACGGGACTAGGCTCAGTGACGAACAGGAAAGACACCGATCAAGTCATTAGTGACTTAATAAGTAAAGCATCGCTGTCGCCTGAGCAGAAAACAGAACTACACCAGCTCTTACAAGAGTTTCAAGGTCTGTTCTCTGAGAGGCCTGGTAGGACTTCTGTCCTTACTCATGACATAGAACTTACCTCCCCAGAGCCAGTACGATCCAAGGCGTACCGGGTGTCACCCCGCCAGAGCGATATTATGGAGGCTGAGGTAAAGAAAATGCTACAGCTCGGTGTTATTGAAGCGGGTGAGAGTGATTATACCTCCCCTTTGATTTTAGTTGAGGTACCGGGCAAGGAACCTCGTCCTTGCGTCGACTACCGCAGGCTTAATTCCATCACTAAGGATCAAATTTATCCGATCCCTAACATCGAGGAGCGCCTTGAGAGAGTGAGTAGCGCTCAGTTTATTTCCACCCTAGATCTTGTCAGGGGTTATTGGCAGGTTCCACTTACAGAAGAGGCTAGTAGGTATGCGGCGTTCATTTCACCAATGGGGACATTCCGTCCTAAAGTTTTGAGTTTTGGTTTGAAGAACGCGCCATACTGCTTTTCAAGCCTCATGGATAAAGTGTTGCGGGGACAGCAAGAATTCGCTTTACCGTATCTAGACGACGTAGCGATATTCTCCGCATCCTGGCCTGAGCATATGGCCCACTTGCGGGCAGTGCTAACCCGCCTGCGCGATGAGGGCTTGACAGTCAAGGCTCCCAAGTGCCAGTTAGCACAGGCCGAGGTTGTCTACCTCGGACACGTGATTGGTCGGGGTCGTCGCCGCCCCTCTGAAATAAAAGTGGCCGCTGTGCGAGACTTCCCGCAACCGCGTACGAAGACCGATATTCGGTCGTTCTTAGGTGTCGCCGGCTACTATCAGAGGTACATCCCCAGGTACTCTGATATCGCGGCTCCCTTGACGGATGCTCTAAGAAAGACAGAGCCGCAAACAGTCGTCTGGGATGAGACGAAGGAAAGAGCTTTTAGCGCCCTAAAGAGCGCCTTAACAAGCCAACCTGTGCTACGATCGCCCGACTACACAAAAGGGTTCGTTGTTCAGTGTGATGCTAGTGAGCGAGGCATGGGCGTTGTACTGTGCCAACGGGAAAATGGAGAAGTAGAACACCCCGTCCTGTATGCTAGTCGTAAGCTGACCAGTCGTGAGCAGGCGTATAGCGCCACCGAGAAAGAGTGTGCGTGTATCGTGTGGGCCGTTCAGAAATTGTCATGTTACCTAGCCGGCTCGAGGTTTATCATTGAAACGGATCACTGCCCTCTCCAATGGCTGCAGACCATCTCTCCCAAAAATGGCCGCCTCCTGCGCTGGAGCCTCGCTTTGCAACAATATTCCTTTGAGGTGCGTTACAAAAAGGGGAGTCTCAACGGTAACGCCGATGGCTTAAGTCGAAGCCCCTAACGTGGGAATCAGCCTCAAAATTGCTTGTTACTGATGTTTTTCTTCCTGAGGCAGGATTTTTAACCTATTGCTTTTGTGTAGTGTTTCAAAGTGATGATGTGCTTTCTAGTGCAATTTTTCGATTTGTGGACGCGTTCTGAGTGCTGCTAAACTACTGTAAGGGACTAGGCAGCAGTAAAAAAAGGGGAAAGAGCCTGGCAGGGCTTAGTGAGGGTTGTGCCGTGCTTGCTGACTGAGCGGTTGACTTTTGGCGTGGTTCTACCGCTTGCCGGAAACGAGAACAAAAATGTCAACTCTCCCGAAGTCACTTTGCAGTGTCCTGTGTGCACCTGAACGTGAGAACGAGGCCTTCTCTGTGCGCTGCGCTCAAGAAACGCCCAAGGACGCCCAACTTCGGTTATGAGCATCATCGAGCGACATCCCTCCGGACAGCGGATGCAGTCCCCTGACCATCGGGATCTCCTTCCCCCGGCGGGGCGGTCTGTTACGTTTCGCCTACAACGCGCGGTAATGCCGGCGCGGATGCAACGGACGCCGGGGCTTTGTTCAAAGCGGCGGACATTTTGGCCCGTTCATCGACGCCGCAACGCCTACCCGCCAAGCGTGTCCAGGCGTGTTTCAGTGCCACGTGTCTTCGTGCGTGCGTGTGTGTGTGTGTGCCCTCGCTTGTCAAAGCGCGGCAGCCGGGGAGCGGAGTTCCCCGAATGAGGGGCCTGGAGGTCTCTCGGCTCAACCGCTCGCGCCGTCGTGGGCCCCTGCTGCGCCGTCCCGTGACCTTCATCCCGTGACCTTCCCTCCTTCCCTTTTGGACCGCGACGCCGAGGGTATAAGAGCAGCTGCCCCCGGACGCCAGAGCAGAGGCTCCGATTTGTACTGTTGAGTTACGTGCTCTCCCGTCTCTCCACTCCGGTCGACCTGACCGGCCGCTCTTTTGCTATGTTAGAATAAACCAGTTGTTCTGTTACCAGTCTTCTCATGCTTTGCCGGGACCTTCGGATGCTTCCAGTGCCCCAGGCCGCCAGGCCAACGCTACCCTTGGGGCTTGCGACCCATTGGCAATAACGGGCGTCAACACCGAGTCCCCAACAACTCGTGCCAGCGGTGCGATTCCAACACTCCCAACTTTAATCTTGTAGCATATAGTACGTGCTTTAGGGCCACGCTCGAATATGCCTCCATTGTATGGGACCCCCTTAACAAAAGTGATATTCGAGAGCTAGAGCGTGCCAAAAGAAAAGCATTGCGCTTCATATTCAATAAGTACAAACTGACTGACTCACCCTCCTTACTTATGCAGCAACATAACATCCCATCTTTACAATCCCGTAGAAAAGTCAATAGGCTAGTTTTTCTTCATAACTATCTTGCAGAACATATAAAAGTAAATATACCAAAATTGCGTGCGTCCCCACTCAACTAGGAAAACTAGACACACCTATAGCAGGACACTTGCCCCAATTTTCGCAAGGACGAATTCATATAAATACAGCTTTTTTCCTAAAACAGTGTCGGACTGGAATGCTCTACCCCCTACTCTTCTTCATTGAAGTGATATTGTACGCGGTTTAGAACGCCTGTATTATGATTGTAATTAGTGTCCAATGGCTTGCATTATCTATCTTTGTTGTTTTTTCTTCCTGTCTAATTGCTACTTGCTTGTTATGATTCTGTTTATTACTTGTATGTCACTCCTGCATAGACCACACGGTGGTCTGCAGTATCGATAAATAAATAAATAAATAAATAAATAAATAAATAAATAAATAAATAAATAAAAAAATAAATAAATAAATAAATAAATAAACCAGATGTGTTTCGTTCTAATTATGTTGTAACCAGCTAGTCTGCTCCGATGTTTAGTGTGAAATGGGCACAATCATTTGTTTGATAACGAAGTGCGCAAAAACGGTTCCAGCTAAAGGTAGCCCTTCGTCCTTGTTGTCGAGGTTTCAACGTAAGAAAAAGAAAAAGCGCTGCTTTGTATTTTCCATACATGCACTGAAGCAAGCTTTCTGTAATGAGATACGCACATCGGCTTAGATAAATGTGGTTTCGTAGTGCGCAACATAGAGGAACGACAACACCGTTTCCGAAAGAAGAGAAACAGATCATAAAGAAAAGAAAAAAAGCTGTGTCTGCCACTAGCTAATGCACGACGTCACAAATAAATTATGCACAGTATGCGGACCTTGACATTCAACTCGATGTCTGTGGACGCAGCATCGCTGATTAAATAGACGCACACGAGGGACGGGATGGAGCCCAAGCGTGATGTACGGCATGTGCAATCGCGCCGCCACCATGACAGGCGTAAACATGCCGCGGCCGCCCACCTGCAGACGCACGACGTCCCCGGAAGTGCATACAGCGCGCGCGGTGCGCCTAAAGTGGCGGTTATTACGGTGCCCGTAAACACATTTCGACGCGCTGTCCAATGGGAGATTTAAACTTCCCACGCACGCACACCCGACGCATTACTTGCGTGTTGACCGTCTGCGATCTAAGGTTAGTTCGACAGAGCAGAATGTCGGACAAAGTTCTTGTTGGAAGCGCGTTCTACCATAAGCTATTACCAGTTCCAAAGAGAGAGGTGGATACATTAGATGCGTTCAGTTGACATCGAAGAGTGCTATTCATATTGATCACGGACGCCGATTCTGTGAGCAAGCATTCCTGTGAATGCCACATATTGCAGCAGCGAGCGCAACATGTCCACAGCGTATTTATGTTGGGCTGCGTGCTTCGGTAAACACACTAAAGGGGCCTCTCCGCTCAGTAGCGATATACCCGCAGGGAGCTTGTTCGCGCACAGAAATATTTTCACTCACTTGACGTACCAGATAAATATGCCTAGGGCATATTAGGCAATTTTAGAGACTTGCGAAATGTTCTTCACTTCTCAGTACTGGCGTGAAATTGATCACATCCCGCAACAGCCTGAAGCTATACCACGCTTGAACTACAATTTAACGCAGTATGGCTGTTATATATAGCAGTTAGTTTTCTGCACCCCACTAACGAGAGTATTCCTGTTCGACACGCTCAGTCGTTTAAAAAACAGTGCTCTTCAATGGAATGAACCGAGTGCTCAATTCTCGTCTATAGAGATATACTGAATTTTTACGCTTCAGGTGTGTCTGCGAAATTACGGAGTCTGTTCGATTTCATTAAAACGTCTTTCTGGGCCTGTTGGTGCGTACTTGATTTGACAAATGTAACAGCGCTAACACAGGCAACCACAAAGGAACAAATTGGAACAAAAGAACAAAGGTGCATACTTGATTCCTTTGTGGTTGCATGTGTTAGCGCTGTTACATTTGTCAAATCTTTTCGACCTGAAATGTACTATATCACATGTCGCAAGTATAAAGGCCTGTTGCAAAGATATAAAAGTCGACGCTGAGTCACGTTTAGTGGGTCCCCTCATTGTGTTTGAAACGTCCAGGGGGCAGAGGACGAGAATCCTTATTCTCGTCGGCTCCGGAGCATTCTTGATGCAATATGACTAGACCGTTCATCGTCAGCCATGACACTCGTCGAAGGGACTGTACTATGCGGAAGACACGAAAGCTGGGCGAGTTGGTGACCATTCATCGTAAAACTTGTTTTACCTTCGCTCTTTGTGCGCGCTAGTTCTACCACGTCTATATACGATGTTTTACAAGCGCTCTACAACAGATTTGACAACGCCTATTGGTACCCGCCGCGGAGGCTTTGCGTCTATGTCGTTGAGCCGCAGAGTTCGAGGCTGCGGGTCTGATCCGGGTCGCGGCGGCTGCATTCCGCGCGATGGGGCCGCGCAATGTTAAAGCCCTCGTGCAGTGTGCTCTGGGTGCACGCTAAAGAAGCCCAGGTGGTCACAATTAATCGATAATCTCCCAATACGGCGTGCCTCATAATCAGATCGTGGGTTTGGTACTTAGGATCCCAGAATTTATTAAAAATTAATCATTAACATCTTTTGGCTCATTTGTGCCGTTACGTTCATATATGGCACTGTCTGTCACCGTGTAAAAAAAAAAAAAGTTGACGGTCACTTTAGCGTACGCTAAAGAGGATACAGTCGAATGCGTGCGAGCTCACGAGACATTCATTAAATTACTTGACGTTCTCATTCGAATGTGTTGTCACTTCCTATTACTTGTTTTCTCCCACCAAAGGAAGTGAGTTCGAGTGTTTCAATGAACTCGATCCTAATTAACTGCGCCTTCATTAACTGCCATTTCATTATCTTCGCCTTAATTAACACCAAACGTCGTGGGTTCGACTCCTACCAAAGGTCGTGGGTGGTACCATCAGTTTTGGTGCCATTGAATTTTGGTGCCATAAAACCGGACGGTAAATTTTCCGATAACGCCGAACAACGGATTTTTCGACCCATGAGGCACTTAAGGCTCCCGCCTTAATAACTTATTCAAGACGAGCCAATGAACGAAATTGAGGGGGTGACCTCCCTCCAAGGTTACGAGGCGAGTTCAAGAAATGACGTTATGCTCTTACGCTCATTGGAGACGGAAGTAAACTGCACCATGTCTAAATCAGTGCAATAAGAATTCAGTCCAAACAACGCGATATCTTTATGGGCGGTAAGTGATGCGCGATCGTCATGTGCGTGCTTAAAGGCTACCTGCAACGCCCATGTCCGCCTTTTCCTGCATTTTTATGGTCTGACTACGCGCTCTATCCCGTCATCGAAGATGAAAAAAGGCCATCCAGTCGCGGCCGGGCATGTTCGAATGGTTGGGCGGAGCGCGCTCATCGGCTGATCGATACACACACACAAAAAGGAAAGCAAAACGTGAATCACAGTTGCTCATATGGTTGGCCGAGTAATCGACAGCGCTGCAGGTGCTGCAGCGAGCTTGAACGAGGGCGTCCGCAGCGATGAAAAGAGAGGGATGGTGGTGGCAAAGCAAGAGAAGAACCAAATCGGCGAGAGGCACTCTATAGGCCATTTAAAGGTGCAACGCAGGTGCGAAAGTGTATGCTCTCTTCCTCCAGCAAAATACGTGTTTCGCAATATAGTAAGAACCAGCATCTAGATGGTAAAAAGCAGGAACATACTCACAAATAGAATGCGACCAAACTCTGAACCCAACTACACACTTTTGAGAAGATTGCATTTGTTTTCTCTCCCTCTCACTCTCTTTTTGTGTACGTGTAATGCTCCGGTTTTCTTTTTTTCTCTTTCTTTCTTCCTATGTTTCGTTCTTTTTTTTTTCTCTGTTTCATGAGCAAAGTGTTGCTACGCGGCCAGAAATTTCGCTTTCCCAAGCACAAATTCCGTTTTCCACCTGGTGGCAGGTTCACTGAACTCCTCAGACATGCCATTATAACGCAGCGTGGCCCGGGAGAAGCTTTCAGGAAAATAAGTCCTTTACCTAAGCAAAGCTTGTTCTTAATGAAAAAAAAAAAAAAAACAATCAAGCGCAATATAGGCAGACGCGCGCTCCGCTGCCTTAATCTCCCGCGTGCTAAAATTAAAGCGGAACGAGCCCATCTTGCTCGAGGTTCATCTTGCACAACATTCCAGGGGAATATTGCGCAAGATTCTTGCAAAGCTCGCTCGAGATTCACCTGCGATCCAATTTTGCCTTATGAAAGTCAGTGAGAGAGGCGACTGTCCCACAATAAGAACAACGAGGAGAAGAAAGAGGAAAGGCACACATACGCAAGCAACGAAGAAAGAAATAGTAAAAAAAAAAAGGAAGAGAAAGTGAAAAAGGAGGCGCTTTGGCACAACGCAGCAAGACTGGTCAGCGCCTTCACCGCGGGGCCAAATCACCTCCTCGTTGAGCAGCGTTCGTTAATTCGTTATTGCCGCGACGACGCAAGCACGCAAGATGACTATCCCGAGGGGAAAATAAGGGCACCACTGTTTTGCCGGCAGACTGGCCTTATTCCTTATTGTAACTGTAAGCGCAGCCGAGAAACGTCACTGGCAGCGCGAGGTACGACACACATGCATTAAAGGATTACTCGTCGTTCTCCCTTTTTATACTTGTCCTTCAGTTTCTTTTTGTTAACTCCCCAAAGCGACATCTGCACTAAGATGGCACTGAAGGCATTGCCTGCCAGGCCGCTACACTCTCCTGAGCTCCCGACGTTTTGTACCAATCACATTTCGCTCGGCCTTTGGACATTATTTTCTCTTTCTCTCGTGGCCTTTACGTCAAGCAAACTTTCGTCATATTTGGCTGTTGTGTGTTGGGCTTGCAAACGAACGTGCTGCAGTGATGTTCATCTTGGAAAACATACGCACTCCACACAAAATACCTAGGCGTGCATGTGTCGGGAGCAGGAGCTGACTTCCCAGCGCTGCGGAAGCTGGCGCCGGCTATGTGGGGGGTCGCATGCACAAGGCAATTTGTAGGTAAGCGCGGTTCGTGATTGGTCAGCGCCCGTGAGCTGGACGGTCAGCGTACCTCACCTCAAGATAGCCTAAACGCCGGCCAATCTCGGTCAACTATTCCGTGCGACTAGCTCTGCTAGTCTAGAATCAAACATGTAAAGCTGAGCTGTATGGTGACTAATGGACTACGCATCACGGTTAACCGTGCGCTAAATCAGACGGGATGAAAGAAAAAAAAATCACAGGACGAATTGGCTGGCGCGAGCCATGACATTCATAACACATGCGTGCTGTCAACGAGAGTGTGTTACGAGCTCTGGCGAACAGACTTACTGTTACGCCGACCATACCAAGCAACAGACAATGAAGCACAGGGGAAGTTAATTGTTATTTTCGATTGAGATCCAGAAATGGTTAAATAAAGGCAAATGAAAGTGGACTAAATGATAACCTGCCGCCGGTGGGAGCCGAACCCATACATCTTCCGCGTTACACGTGCCCCTCTTTACCAATTACGCTACCGCGGCGGCCATCCTCTCGTCCACTTCCTTGGGTACTTTTGCATGTGGAGAAAATTAACCCTTTAACCGCAGGCGTCAGGTCGTATGTGGGTTCGGCTCTCACCTGTGGCAATTTATCTTTTCGTTGACTTTCATTCGCCTTTATTTAGTTACTTCTGGATTTCCCTTAAAACTAGCAGTGAACTTCCCCAATGCTTTACCTGACTTCATTGTGTTTCTTGGTGTGGTCGTGACCAACAAAAAAATTTAGCCTCCTGGACCCCCTTGTTCTTCTAACCCGTTTCATCGCGAGCTTTGCAGGTTCGCAATGCCTAATGCTCCCTAAATGTACCGCTGTGACGACTACCAAATGCTTCGTCTCAAGCGATGTCGGCACCTCGTGGCTTCCTTTTGCGCGGCAGCTGGAGGCTTCCTCTTGAAACTTTCGAAATACAATTTATCAACTCGACAGGTCTCTGCGACCGTCTACGGGATCGCTGTGCATCCACGCGTGATGCGCCTCAGCTATAGTGTCCTCCCTCCTTTCTCTCTTTCCATTCATTCACGTCCTTCCCTCAGCGCAGAGTAGCAAACCAGACTTGCCTCGTGTGGTTAACCTCTCCGCCTTTCCTTCTACGCCTTCACTCACTCAGCAGCAGCCGAGTCATACGAAGAATACAAAGCCGCAACTGTCCTGTGAGACTATCAGGTTATTAATGCTGCTCCATTCGCAGATTATACAGCAAACAGCGTAAAGGCGCGAGGAAAGAAGAGAGGAGGGACCGACGACGCGGCATTTAGTCCGGCATTCCCGTTTTTGAGCTTATACACGTTTGCCGTGTTCCCTGTACGTTCTGTACGTTGTTCAAACACTAACCAACCAGGCTTAGTACCATATTACTCTGCTCGTAGTTTGCTAGCATTCGTTAATAAATTCAAACGAAAACGCAACGTAGTTGCCACCTAGCTATCCACATTTCCAGTAAGCTGACTGTTCCTAAGCTGCACCTCGTAAAAAG
This sequence comes from Dermacentor andersoni, assembly GCF_023375885.2. Lineage (NCBI taxonomy): Eukaryota > Metazoa > Arthropoda > Arachnida > Ixodida > Ixodidae > Dermacentor > Dermacentor andersoni. Next base: position 47,049,158 of record NC_092814.1, read on the forward strand.
CATAAGCGCACTGTCGCAACAGCTTAACTCCGATGTCGTTATCTCACGATAATTATGTAGCTCCTCAAATGGCTCGTTTAATACTGACTTCTTTATTTCCTATTTGAAGATCATAAGCTTGTGTAATATGCAACGTGAATATTACATAATGGGTGAAAGGATTAGAAGGCCACGGGTTTGTCAAGCTATTTCCCCCAAAGTTTTGAAGCGATCACCTTGATATTTCAAGGGTAGAGCTGCCTGAACTGTTATTTTCTTTTTGCGTTTGTAGCTGCGAGATTTCTTCGTATACCTTCCTTTTTTATCCTCTAGAAACGTTCAATCGTGTCACGAAGAGCATAACTACGCTCATAGCAAACTATGCTAATAGTGTGTGTGTATATATATATATACTTCTCATCGTGGACCGCGCACACGGTGATGGAATCGTTTCGACTAAAGGTACAATTTTCACGCTTTTACGGCATAACTTAATCTCGTACATGTTCTCAGTCAAGACACAAAGCAGCACTAACAAAACGGTTAACGTTTCGCATTTAGTCTACGCTGCGCTGGTGAAAGTCAATCCCGCGTAATATCACCTGGCGATTAACTAGCGTATCGGATACCGTCTTGTTGTAGATTAAATAGCCATAGCAGAGGCTTTGACTAATCATGGGAGCCCATCGTGAAAGACCTTCGTTAACTCGAAGAGCCAATAATAAACGGCATTCACGCCCATCAGCGCTTCGTATAAGGACTCGCACCAGATAGTCGTAGACGAAAGTAGTGTTGTATAGGTAAGCGCAAAACGCTTTTAGAAAAAAAAAAAAGGTTTTGCATATTCGGCCGAGGACTTAGGAATCCATAGCCGAATTTACAAATCTTTTCACTCGCGTATGAGCTGCTGGTCATGGGGTGGCCTCATTCGCTGCCACTATTGGCTAATCCTTGTCCTTAAGAACAGATGTAGCGTAAGAACTGATTTGTCTATACGGCCTCAGGCTTGCAAATGCCCTTCGTATGTGAGAACGGGCACCATACGATCCCGAAATCAAACGATACCATAACGGAGCCGATGGCTACTCGAAGCGCAAGAGCGCTTCGAATTTACCGCGCCTTCGCTATCGTAGCGATGCCTTTCTTATAAAATAATCGGCTTCGTTTGAGATCGCCAATAAAGAAGCGCTCTCGAGTACGAAGAAGGGTGTTTTAATGCGAAAGCAGTATATGTTACATGAGGCAGAATTCAGCCGGCGTTTTGTCCGCAACGAGTGGTACCAAAAATCAGTGTGACATCAGCAGCGTCTCGTATGACGCCGATAGTAATATATACGATAGTAAATGGTATAACAACCTTAATTAGTAGTAATTATGGGTAATAAACGTAAATTAAATTGACTTAAAGTTAATTAAAGTTTGAAGAAGTTAGAGTAAGGAGATTTAAGGTAAAGTGAATGAAGGTGAATTAAAGTGAATTAAGGTAGATTAAGATTGCCACAAATTAGATCAATGTGAATTAAGGTGGATTAAGGTTGCCACAAATTAGATCAAGGTGAATTAAGGTGGATTAAGGTTGCCACAAATTAGATCAAGGTGGATTAAGGTTGGTACAAATTAGAGCAAGGTGGATTCGACGCCAGGTGCCGCTGCACGCCATGTTCAGCAATCTGCGCCAGGATTAAGACACATCGATTCACAAGGCTTCCGGATGCAGGAGCGCTCAGAAAGTATGAGCGGCTGCCAGTCGTGACAGCGGGCAAGAAGATAGCGGAGGCGGGCGGCCAGCTAGTAGAGCTGTTCTCAAAAAAGAGAAGCTCACGTTTCGACATCACGTTGCGACACCGAGCGTATCTTCAACTCGGTGTCAAATGACAAAGAAGTCCATACCGACGAAAAAACGAAAACATTTGTACATTTGGCCTCTGTTACACATGATTGGGATTGTTGATTGGATGATCGGGATTGGGATTGGGATTGCTACACAGAAGTATGGGAGAGGCCTTTGCCCTGCAGTGGGCGTAACCAGGCTGATGATGATGATGATGATGATGATGATGATGATGATGACACATGATTGGCCATTGTGAAGGTAGTGCATGGCCTTCGCTAACTCAGTCGGTTATGACTGCCAACGACACAGTAGCCAAGGCGCCGTCCTGCGAGGAATCGAGCAGATGCAACGCAGGTTTTTAGAATGCAGGGCCGAGTTCATCACCTGTTCTTTTTTTTTATCATGAGTGAGAGGTGATAGGCATTGGCGGGTCCTTTCGCTTCCCCGCGGCTCCCTAGCGTCATTGATATATAAGGTGTCCCCGCGAACGCTAGCCAAGCTGTTAAACGAAAAAAAAAAAAAAGAAAAAAAAAGAAAAGAAACACGGTGCGAGGTATAGGATTTTCAGATCTAGAATGCTCGGTCGTTAAATCTCTGACAACAAAACACCGTAGGTCTTATATTTGCACCTTGCACCGTGTTTCTTAAATCATGTTTTTCGCTGAACTGCTTGGCTAACTTTAGCTGGGACACATGGTATAATCGCCGATTGCACAAACAGGTAGTGGTAGTGGTCATGGTGATGTTGCTACAGGCGGGGTTAGCCTGGCAAACCTAGTCGACTAATGCTGCGCATGAGCGCCTCTTTCTGTGCCAAATATGTCATCATGTGTCTATCAGTCCTGTGTGGGAGAAATGTGAGAAGAATGCGTGACACTCCCTTGCAAGCTCTTCGTACGCCTTCGCAAATTGTGGCACTGGCCACTGGTTTCTGGTTCCATGCTCTCTCTAAGGCTGACCTAAGAACCCGTAATTGACAGGTTAATACAGTAGCATTAATCGCACTCCCATCTATTCCATGGCTGAGTTCGAAGTCTGCCAGAGGCGCCTACGATCCTAGGCCCACTTACTTCTTTGAGTAATTAAAATCATAAACGGGCCAAGGAGGATAGTTGAGTGTTCAGTTTCCTAATACTGGCACCGAAATTTTTCATCGCGTGATCGATGCGACGTTTATCAGTATTATCGAGCGTGCTTCTCTACGGAACCGTCTATTTTTGCAACGCGATTCACTTGCAATTGTTCGCGAAAGTAGGGGGTGTGCTCGGTTATCTTCCCTTCTTTTACGTCATTTGTACCAAATGACGTGCAAACATATACGTCATGCAATTGACAGCCGATACTTAGGGCACCCTTCGAGCATGGGAAGGCCCTATCGCTTCTTCAGCTTGGCAAACGTTTTCTGTCTTTTTTTTGTTATTTTCTTTGAGGTTCCGCTATCGACGCGATTGTGTTTCTGGCATCAGTTCATAGGATTCCCAGTTTGTTACTGCTTTACTGCGCAAATCTACGAATGAAAGAGAGAGAGAAAAAAAAAGAGAAATTCAGTCGGCAATAAGCAAGTTACAAATCTGAAAGTATACATTTCCATCAGCTAAATACTTCATCCCGCCGGATTTTCTCGGAATATGACACTTTTGTTTTACTAGGTGTTTAAGGAAAGAACTTAAGCAGAAAAAAATAAAAGAAATGGCGAAAACACTGCGCAGAAGAGATCACGAGACATTTCGGCAACAGATCATTCACGACGGTGGACTCAACGATCGACGTAGTAATCACTCATGGATGAGTTAATTAACTAACATTTAACTATACCCGCCGTGATTGCTCAGTGGCTATGGTGTTAGGCTGCTGAGCACGAGGTCGCGGGATCGAATCCCGGTCACGGCGGCCGCATTTCGATGGGGGCGAAATGCGAAAACACCCGTGCACTTAGATTTATGTGCACGTTAAAGAACCCCAGGTGGTCAAAATCTCCGGAGTCCTCCACTACGGCGTGCCTCATAATCAGAAGGTGGTTTTGCCACGTAAAACCCCATAGCTTTTTTTAAACATTTATATATAACCGGCAGCCTTAGTGACTATATTGTAACTGCGAAATCGAAGCCAGGTAGTACGCAAAGCATGGTCATTTTCTATAAATACTGCGCACAAACCTGTTCCGAGAAATACGTGCTTCAAATGTGTTGTGATAATGCATGCTGCTGCTGTTACCTTTTACCGTACATAATTTTTTCGCAATTTGGAAAAGCGTTAACTGCTATACAGCAAACTGTTTCGTTGCACATTTTCGCCGGGCAGGTAATCAATTTGACAAAAAGTGAGCACTGCATCGGCGCTGATACGCGCTTATCAGGTGCTGACAAAACGCTTCCTTTAGCATCTTTGCACAGTGCAGTAGCTATATCCCTTTGTTGCACACCTGAAAAGCGGTCTCGAAAAAAATTTAACGCTTCTGAACTTCGCCCTTGTATGCCTCTTCCCTGGCTTCAGCGCACCCAAAGGTGCGCTGAATACCTCACTGCTTGTTTTACTATGCATGATCACTCACAAGCCATTCAGACAATGAGTTGTAAGTGTGCATTGCATATGAAAGTAAAAAAAAAAAAAATATAGATAGAGTGGTCTTAAGAAGTAGAGGACCAAGAGAACGTCACGTTACACCTAATATTTAGACCAGTAGCAAGACTCGCTGGCACGGTGTATAGGAAGTTGGTTTAATTGGATCCCGGTCATGTTGAGCACGAAAGCTCAAATTACTAGACAAAATAAACAACAGGACTGCCATAAACTCACGAGTGGCTTGCTTAATACTAAGAAAGTCATCGCATTTGTAGATGTCACAACCAAGCTGAAAAAAACACAATCTGCAGCAAACATCTAACCAAGTAAATTCGTGAGCTACAACAGATCGTGCGTCGACAGAAAGAGAGTACTTATAAAGGCATTGTAACGTGCATAAATTAAATGACTTTCGCAATGAAAAGGTGCCGTGATTGAGCTTCCTTCGTGTCAGCCATCTATCTTGCCTCCATCCTGTACTTGGCGCTTCTTGTAACACCATATTTTTCTTACGGCGAAAGGAAACGGTTGTTGACGATGGCCCCGAACCCTGCTCCAGCACAGCGGCCCTGTGTTCCGTGCACCAGAGCCCTCCTTCTCCGGTTTGCCCGGAGTGGTCAAAATAAAAAGAGTCAACACGCGCCTTCAAGTGAAATGATCTGCCAGGGCCACGAGGAAGGAAGGGGAAGGTTAGGGATAAAAATGCTCCCAGCTGGACTGACCTTTGTCGAGCTCTTCACGCGTGGTGATGAGATGCTCATCCAGGAAGCGTGCGTCCAGGTCCTGCATGATCTCCCAGAGCACCGAGCTGATGGAGCGCAGCGACTGGGCCGCCACGAAGGACCACTTGGTGCCACGAAACTCGAGCACCAGTCGGTCGTGCGAGCGACCTCCGCCGGCACGCCACTGCTGCAGCTCGCTCGTGTGCTGCGACTTCGCCAGCACCAGCGTCTTGCTGTCCAGCAGAACCACGTGCTCGATGCCGATGCCCAGGACGCGGTGCGCCTGCGTAGCGGCGCGCGCGCGCTGTTCAACAGCCGCCGCCGCAGTCAGCGACGGCGCGTGAAAGGAGAAGCGATAATTAGACGCGGATGAAAGGCTCCTCGACACGTCATTAGCGAAGCCACCAAGGTCGTCGGTACGCGCCCCCAGTACAACACCGCACGTGACCTCCCGCGTCTTGAGGCGCGGTCATGCGCGCTCCCGCACAGCCGCACCTGAAGGGTGGCGGCGGTATGCCCGAGCGAGGCGGAAAAAAACAAACAAAAGGTGCCTCTTCATCGATAGCTACTCGGGATAAGGGGCGTCGGCACGGGATCTTGGCACTGGCGCGACGCCCAGTGTAAAAGTGAAAAGTGGCGACGCGAAAACTGCACTGTGCTGCGACGCAATAGTGGCTCACTTGGGGTCCTGAGAAACCTCCTCGCTTTCGAGAGGATGGCGATGGCGTCTTGCAGAGCGGCGTCGCCTACTGAGATCGCGCTGCAGGTGTCGAAACGATGTTTGTTCCCAAATACTGTGCCCTCTTATGTGTGAGGACTACCCGCTTTTATACTCATTGATTCAGTGTCGCCGCGCAGGATTAACGGTGCGGAGTTGAAGTATAACGGCTACTATCTCCGCTGCCTCGGTGTCCCTGATAAGACGCTGCTTTTAGCAATCGACATGTGTAATCAAGCGTGAGCAGCTATTGCCCGTAAATGTACTACTGTGAGGTTCATTTACTAAGCACGTCAGTATTCACGGACATGCACGGCAGAGAAGTAAAAGGACGGCTTCATTGAGAATACTTTAGTCCAGTATGTTCGCGCGGTCAAGCGTGAACGGGCGTTAGCCGGGTGTCCCACAGGAAAAGGGAAAAAACATTTTTAGTCTTGCTAACGCCAGAAGCGAAGTCTTTCATAAATTCGCACAGTAGCTTTGATTTCAATTACTTTTGGTGCGAAAGTTACACCTGCGTTATGAGGTGCACCTCACGGATACCTACGGGTTTATTTCGGTCACAAGAGGTTCCGAAAAGCGCGAAAATTTTAGCATGCAGGCGTTCTCTATACTGCACAGAACTTCTAGTTTTAGAGCAGTATTCTCTACACGTGAGTCTCTCCGAAGGCGTGATAGATTTTATTAACAACACAAGTGCATGGAAACGTACGACCCTACTATATATAGTTTGTGATTATATAAAGCATCCACATCGCGAACTGTGTACCGCACTGTTCACTTCACGCTACAATGCAGTCTGCACAGGCGTCCACGGGACGAAGGCAGTGCTGCACTCACCCGCTTCTTTGTCTTGCCTCGGAGCAGCTCTTTCACTTGGAACACATGGCAGCCGTATGAGGGCAGCCGCTTGCATGTTTGGATGTACAGTTTCTTGAGGTGGATCTCGCTTTCGTACAGCGGTGAGTGAAACAGTTTGCGCTTCTGTTCCTGCGTTAATAGCAAGACGACAACACGCAGGCTTCAGCGATCAAAGAATCCGCGCACAGATCACGAAGCAGAGACGCGACATTGCAGTGTAGGCGAAACCTTTTGAGCGACCCTCATAACATTAGAGAGAGAGAAAAAAAAAAAACAGAGAAAGAAGAAAAAAATCAATCGCCCGACGGTTTCGTGAAACGATACAACAAGCCGAGAACGGTGGTAAAAGGATCAGTTTAGATTACTTGTCGTGTCGTCATGTCCGTGCTGAGCCCTCGTTTCGCCTATTTATTTTACTCAATTTTATTCGCTCTCAACGCTGAAACTAACGGCATGATATTTGTGCGGTTACAAAAGCTATCGGAAGGGCCGCAAGGTCGGGAGCTACCGCCGATACTGCAAGAGGCTCCCGCAAACGGGTTCACTGTGCACGTCAAGGTCAGCTATGCCCAGCAGCGTGAATCTAGTACCGACGCACCGGGACTATAGACACAGAGTCTGTTGTGAATTTCTGACGGTAGCGACAATGACAAACGGCTGTCTTTACGTCCTTTGGATGAACGCTGCAGGACAGTGGCCTGCTGTATATTTCATGCGCCCAGAAAGTTCAGACTTCAGTCTATGATCATCCATATGAAATTTTATACACATATCTCTTTCAGACATTGTCAACCCCTGACGCTTGCGATGGCGAATTCCAAGCATCTACTTATGTCGACGCCACAAGCTAAAGGATTTAGTGCATATATCTGGTTATTTTGGACGCTTACAGACGCGAGACGCAGCAGTAGAACTGACGGGAAAAGACACTATCAAAAAAGGGTATCAATGCAGCCTTTGAAGGCTCATATGCTTTTACCGTTATTTTGTACAGGCAAAGGGAAACTACGAAGCAAAAGTAAAAGAACGAGTTCTTCAGCTGCCGCATTCGTTACCAGTGTTCTCTTTCTTTCCCAAACGACATTTGTCCCGCTGGAGGGTAACGACACTGCAATCCCTGTCTGGCGTGCCTGGGGCCAATAGAGGTGCCGACACTTGCGGGATGCCGCGCGTACGTGTTTTCACGGTCAGGCAGCTGCACTTCTGGTGGAGGCGCTGGGCGAAATTTTGGCGAATCACGAATAGCACAAACGAAAGACCATGGATGATTTTGAAAGACAGAAAAGAGCCGTCGTCGACATAACACTTTGTATTTTTACGGAAAAGTGCCTAGAATGTACTACACGATGCACGGCTAATTTATTTTGTTTACAGGAACCTCCCTGACAAATTTGACGTCAATTCGAGTATTTCTTGATGTGGTTTTACGCTTTGCCGTCGGCCATTTTTGGTACCATCATTCGGTTGCGCCACCCACTACAACGCCAGATTATCGCGTAATGGGGTATATATACTGCTTTGGCATTAAAAACCGAAGTGATGAAGAACGTCATTCAACAATTATTCCGAATTTTTTAAAAGAGGCCATCGTTGTACATACGACATTGGCACACCCCTCCTCTCGAGGTTTCATACTTTCCTTTTTCTTTCGGTTAGGCTTCCGATGTGCACTAGTGTGACGTCGGCAGTTGGCTAATGCCGCCGTAACCGAGGCGACGGACATGCTCGCCGCAATTGCTGCTGTACCGTCGCCCTGGCAGCATGGCAGCCCAAAAGAGTTGTTTCGATGCTTACTCCACGTTTGAAGGTGTGCCGCACTGCAGACCTAAACGGGCCTTCGGGGTCTCGCTGACGCGTGAAACCAAATACAAGAAGCGAGCTCACTGGCGCCAAACGCAGCCGACGTATAGCGCACTACAAGTCGTATGCCAAAAGGCGCCTCGCTACCATTCCAGCTGCGTCAACAAGAACGTTTCGCAGCTCAACCAAACAGCCACTGACACGTCTACAAAAAAAGAAGAAAAAAAAAGCACCTTGAATTGGAACTAAATTTATGTTAGTAAGTATTATTTGTGGAAAATACTCGTGCAATATCTTGTTCGCCATCATTGTGTTGCCTTCGTTAATACCTATTTAATCTGACGCCCCGTTTGTTTCCGTTACTGCTGTTCGTACGGCTGGTAAACTTCGAAAGCAGCAATCATCAATATGAATTGTCGCACGCAGAACGAGCAACGGATGAGACGGGGTGATGTCAGCGCGTATCCTTCGGCACCTTTTTGAGCAGGTGAGGCGTGGTATGCTTCTTCACAAAGTATGCTTCGTGGGAGATAGTAAAAGAAATTCCAGCAGCGTATGAATCCTCACAACTTTTATCTTAAACTCTCCTTCGGCGATAGGTCTCCTAGCCGGCTCCACCGCAAGGCACAGAAAGCGCTTGCCGCTTCTGTACCTTGCGCGGAATCGTCGCGGGTCACTTCCGTCTGAATACGGTCGCCAGCATTACGACGGGGAACACGGAACTCGTTTTAAGCAACAATTATTCGCGATGTGTGAAATCGAACCTGACATTTTTACATACTTAACAAGTAGTTTTCCCTTTGAACATTTAATTACAGTGATCAATTTTATGCGTGGCACGCGTGTTTAGCCCCGACGGACTTTTGAATTACACACATTCTGTATGTCAGTGATATAGTGCTTTATTCGGGATGTACTCAAGTGTTCCGAGCCTCAAACAATTGCGAAAACTCATTTACGTGCAGCCTGAAGGTGCAGCGACTCGAGGCACCAATACATTCTACAGAGGGGAGCGCGTTCATGCACTCTCACGCGTATAGCAAGGAGGGTTTCGGCGCACGTTCTCCTTTTAATTCCAGCAGATGCAGATATACGTCATGCTTTCTCCACCGAAACATTGCCTCGCATTTTCGGTCGACGAACACTAAGCAGGCGACGGCGCATCATGCGCTAATTTTCTCATTTCTCTCGCTCTGTTTGAGCAAAGCACCTGACTCAACACACATAAGTAAGCCCGGGCGGTGGCTTGATACCTTGATGGTCTTGCCGATGTTCTTGGCGGTGTGGTAGCACGGCGGCAGGCACTCCTTGAGGCTGACCGCGTTGTGCAGCCCCGTTGGCGAGCGGTTTCCGTTCGACCCGATCCACTGGCGAAGTATGAGCGACCGTCGCTTGGGCACCGCGCGCAAGAAGCTGCCCGACGAGCGGCTGGTGGGCGTGGCCGGCTCGCAGGCCCCGTCGGAGGAGTCGGCGGGGCTGTCGTCAGCCTCCGCCGACGACATCCTGCTGCTTTCGCCGGGGCCCGGCGGCTCGGGGATCAGGCCTTCCTGCGGGGCGACAGTGGGCTCACATGCACTGTCGCGGGCGACCAGCAGCGTGACAGCGAAACTGTAGTCTGACCAGAATTACAAATGACGCTACGGAATTACATCCTCACGAATCCGTTCCTGGCTTTTAAACGCCCCGTAAAAAGCCTCTACGCACCGGTAGTCGCCGGCACGCAGTGTGCACGAGGCTAACTTGGCAGTTTAGATTTCGCGAAGCTCTGGAGAGAAGTAGGGCCATTGAAAGCCTCGCCATTTATTGAAGTAACTACTACACAGTCAACAGGCCTTGAAGCGAAGGAAAGCGTAAGGGAAATAAATCCCCTATACTTTGTTAACGTACCTCGTAATCGAAGAGGAGTGCAAATTTATTGCGGAGTAGCGCCGTAGGGTGCGCTTAAGGTGACAGATAGCTCCTATTAACCAGCACCTACATGCTCCCCCTCCATCCAACTACGACCTAGACTCCCGGCCACAAAAAACATCGACAGCGAGTTTGAAAAAGCAATTGCGAGAGCCGGCGCCGTTTTCTTTCGCACAGGAAAGGGTTAATCTTTTGTCAAGGGTATCCAAGTACGTTTATATATAGCCTCTTGTTCAACCGGAAGTTAATAATAATATTTAATAATAGTGTTTATTTCTCACCAAGAAAGATGGAGGAGGCTGCAAGTAAAAGCTGCACGAACAAACGGCAGCTTGACAGAGGCCCGCAGCCCCCTCTACAAGGCGACAGTAAAGAGGTTACAGGAAGGAACGCCGAAAACATAGATACGCACCGAAATGGACACAAGGAATGAACACAAAAATCATCCAATGAGAAAGACATAGATACCTTATACATAGCGTTGCCGTATTTCAGCATTAGTTATTTTTAAAATGTCAGGGGTACTTTTGTTGTAATTATTCAGGAGAGCGGGCAAGGCGAAGGGCAGTTTTCCTCTGGAGTAGTTAGCCCGAGGGGTTATAACATTCCATTTTTCTTTGTGACGGGTACTGTGTACCGAAATGCTCTCTTTTAGTGATGATAAGTCGCGTAGAAACATTCTATTTTCAAGTACTTCGCGTTTGAAGGCTAGTGTTAGCTTATAGTTGTAAAAATTTTTTACTGGTATAATGTTTGTTTTTTGAAAAAAAAACTGTGTGTACGGCTGTTATATGGTAAGTCTTAAAGCAGTTGGTCAACAGATGTGGAAGAACTAATGAGATTTGCGCGCACCAAAAAAGTGCAAAGGCAGGCGGCGTCCTTATCGCTTACTATGCATACTGCATCATCGTATAAGGAAACTTACCATTGCTGATGTGAGCCGCTATCTACGATTCACATGAACTATACATCCACCACAAAATGCTCATAAAACAGTAAGGGTACGTACGTCTGATGTTATTAATCACAAATATTTTAACGGCATATGCACGATACATTTGCCGTCATTCATGCAGCTGGCAGACATGAAAGCATGCCTAAGCTAAATTTACTGATCATGACTAACGCATAAGGAACGCTGGTAAGCATATAAATAAAATCGTGCTATGGCCTGACGCGCTGCGAGGAATATAACTAATTTCTTTAATTCTCTAATTCCCAGGAAAAAAAAAATGCTCATTGTGATATACTCACGAGTAGAGTATCCCCGAGTCTCATAATACGAGGAACCTTTGGGAGTGGAAGATGTTCTAATCGTTAGACAGCGAACAGCAACAGTTATACTCGTAGCATCGCAATTCCTTACGCGCGAAACATCCAGGCGGCGAGTTGTTATAACAATACTGACAGCAACGAGGTTTAAAGAGCTCACCAAAGATTAGACTGTTTTTATCGTGGCACCGCCCGCGTCAGATAAAGCGCGATGAATGTTGTAACTGTCCAAAAGTTGCTCATTTTCCAATCAAACTTTGCAAGACACACCTGATCAGCACTGTAGATCGAGAGCACTGAGTGGACAAGCTGCAGTATTCGGCGTTACCGTACAACAGCTGCTGCGGCTTGGGCAACGCTGCTCAGAGCAGCTTTGTTGCAGCTCTGCACATGCATGCGTCAAAAGATGGAGCCCTCAGACACTTATATCCTTGTACGACGTCATCGGAAGCCACCAGCAGTGCTCGGGAATGCTCGGTGTCGGCAAGAGGTCGGGCAGGGTCGGAGATAAAAAATAAGTAAAAGGCGCGCGCGCAAGTCCATCGGCTCGCTGACGCCTTCGAGCATCTACGAAAATATCTAGGGCCCAGGTGTTGGGCCTATTCTCGTGCTCTGCAAACCGTCGTGTGGGCAAAGGTCGGAGCACAGTCCATCGATGATGGGCTGAGAAGGGCCGGCAGGCACGGAAAAGAAACCGCTGGGCGAGAGCGATGAGAAAAGCGCGCGCTCCGCGAGTTGCACTCTGTTTCTGGCACGTGTTCCGCTAATCGAGCGCTTTCGTTAGACTTTCTGGTCTCGTCTCATCTCACTGACGTTTCTGTCAATGGCACGCACAAATTCGAGGTAAAAGTTGTATTGTAAGCTCATAATACGAATATATTTATAATCGTTGACTCATAATTTAACAATACTATGTATGCTGACAAGTGAGAGTCATTGCAACAGTCGATATTAAATAATAAATAACACAAAAAAAAAGATGGGAAAGAAAGAAACTCAATTACTGAGTGCCGGGGTGCCGAAACTTGGAATATGCATGTTTACGTGTCTACGAGTGTACTGACGCCTAGAAGGCGGCAGTCTATCTGCGACAGCAATCGAGGAAAGTGACTATGGAAGCGAAATCCGACTGCATATGCATATATGTTTCAGGTATGGTTGTAGTTCAGTAAGAAAGGCGTTCTATTAGAACACGCGTGTCTTCTCCGGCCAAAGCTCTCCCTGGCAGCACTTCTCTCAGCGCCCACCTGACCTATTCTGGCAGTAGGATGAGAAAATTATATAATGTAGATACAATTAGGACTATCCTCGTAAGAAAGTTAGGCCATTACGTATTTAGCAAACGTGAATACATCTACTGTGCCTTTGATATTGGCAAAAAGGCTAAACAGATAAAAATTAGCTCAATGCTATGCGACTCTTATCATCCACTGTTCGTCGCCGGCTGATCCCATTGATAACGTGGGCGGAGGGATGCGCTCTGACCACTGACGAAGCATTGGAGCAGAGTGGCCTGCGTTATCACGGCCCTGCGTTACATGTTTGATCGCAAGAGCTAAGGCTACGTAAAGACCACAACTCGGGACTTGAGGCGGCCTTCGTGGTAGACTTGTAAAGCGCTGCACATCGTGAACGGCTTGTGGCACTATGTATTGAAATGAACCCTTTTTTCTCCACGTGTGGAAAATGGTTTACGATAGATTGAGCATGAACGCTTTTCTCTGCAAGTGTCAAATTGATATGACCCCTAGAGCAAAAATAAACGGCAGCAACACGGACACGGTCTTGTCGCGTTGAGAACTTTATGCACACTAAACACCCAGGAAACTTTCTTATAAGCAATTTAAGTGTGCTCAGAGTCTCAGACAATGGAAGCTTGCCTGTGATTGTAAACATTTAATGTTAAAATGAAGACGCATATGGCCGAAAGCTTCCCGCCATCGGCGGTGAATCGACGGTTTGTTGGCTACCCTTGAAATATATAGGGTAGCCAAATATTTAGGGTAGCCGACTTATAGTGTAGCCACGTTATAGCTTTAACGTTGGAGTAAGGGGGGCCAAATCCGTAAACCGAAGACAGCGAACAGGCCTCGTTCAGAGTTGACGAACACTTCCAACTCCGCAGCTTCTGTAGAAAACGCGGCGAGCATGGAGTGTCGATATGTCTCACCTTGTATGGTACACCACGTCCGTGCGAGTACTTCCACTAAACGCGCGGAAATGCTGCGCTCATCGAAGCGGCTCTAACGGACCTCATGGCTGGAACGTTATGGGAAACGGCGGCCGAAAGGCTGCTCTGGGCCGCGTACGTTTAGCTCTCGCGAAGCAGCAGGCGATCGGCACTTCATTACAACAGCCAGGATGGCAAACGACGATGCCCACTCCCGCGAGCGTTCGTACCCTTTTCTATCGCAGGTGACATCGTGTCTCGGGATTCCTATATGTGCCTCACGTCAAGAGACGAGGGGGCTATGCAGCGGTCACGCGGTTCCGATCGTCAGCGACCGGCGCGCACGCTCTCTCGCCGCCCCAAGTGTCGGCCGCTGACCTGCGAGCCGTCAACGTGACCTTGTCCACGCAGCTGGCCAACGGTGAGCGGCGGGGTAAGCAGCGACCCAGAGTTCGACCAACTAATGGCCATGTGCAATCTGGACCCACCATCGGCGCTAGCCGATTCGAACTGTGACGGATTGGGCAAGCCCCCCGTTTCCCAGTGCTCTTCGGTGGCCTATAGTTCGCGTTAGTTGTTTGGTCGCTCGCCGCATCCCATGTAGATGACCTACGTTACTTGCACTCCTTCCGGCGCATTCTAAGAGTCCTATACTGAGCTAAACAGCTAAGATGGTCGGCGGCCAGTAAAGCAGGCAAAGTAAAGCAGTAAAGCGGGCCTTTGTACTTGTCTCTCTCTTTTATTTTTCATCTTCGACATGATCATTTTAAGTATGCCTACATTTTAATTGTTGCATGTTTCCAGCTTTGGGTGCGAAACTAGCGGACTGCTAAGCCCCTACAAATGATCCATAGCTTCATCAGTCCATTTTATGCGTCATGTTGGGCAGCCAGAACGAGCGAATTGTTTTATGGAACACAACACTCCTCTAGTTCTCGTGGATGACTCTGCTATATTTCTCTTCCAGCGTAACAATTCTTTTACAAACGCGTATTCCAAACTATGCTGAAAAGACACTGTTTATAAGAATGCATTGTTAGGATAGCGTCCTTCAACGAAATTGAATGCGCGGTCGCTAGTGATATCACCGAATATGCAACCCTTCTAGAAGATAGCCTCTGATTCCTAGCCGCTTAGAGCGACAAATAAACAGGAAAAGCCCCCCCCCCCCCCCCAAAAGTACGCGACGCATGCTGATGGCGAACATATGCCCACGCTAAGTGTAGTGCATATCGACCTACTTACGGAAGCATGTCGTTTAGGCAGAGCCAAAATAAACACTTGCTGCTCTAGCCAGGGAACGAATTCACAAAGTTTTTCCTTCGTAATTGACAGTTATTCGCCATAGACCAATAGGCTTCTCTATAATGTCCAGCATAGGGAACGGCTGATATTTGCACTTACGAACAATTCTAATAATTTGTTTCAGTGGACGAGTTGGTTCTGTTCCATAATGGAACGCTGTGCTGTGAAGCAATATTTTCGACGCAGACATGAAGAACGAGGACGTTAGACCCACAAGAAGACGCACAACCACCCTTCTTGTGTGTCTAATGTCATACAGTTCTTCACGTCCGTGTTGGTAAGTGTTGTTTCGCAGCAGTGTTCCATCATGGAACAATTCTAGCGCAACAGGTCTTTGTGAATCCAGGCCCAGGTTTCTTTACCACCCATTGGAAGCACACGCGTAAGCTGAGCACCTGCAGGCGTCTGTTAGCCTCTCTTGAGTGCTCTGTCATATATGTTCTTCGGCCGTATGAGGCTGTGAAGCGAGTATACGGCGTCGCTGTTTCCGGTACTTCCACCAACTTTTCTTTCTCTTTCTGAGTAGGTCTCCAAACACGCAAAATTGCGTGGAGGTCACGAAGCAGACAACTTCGACCTTTAAGCTTAATGACCACGTTTTCGCGGAGTATTCTCCCATCGCAGAGCGGTTGCTTTCTCAATGTAGACGAAATGTGAAAGTATTTTTTTTTGCATCCTTATATACACTCCATCAAGAACAAAATACGAAGTCGTCAGACAGGGCTATATCACCAGAGCGACAGAGACTGCGCACAACTCCGGTGAACTGCCTCCAGAATCCTAACGCATGCAACGGCAAAAAGTACTCACATATCCGCCGTCTTCCGTGGGTAACGACGAAAAAATGGGGAACAATGGTGAGCGTTGCGAAGCGCACGCAGCCACGCACCACCAACTCGATAGCGAATTATGGGGCAGGAAGTTTGCCTATTTCGGCGGAACTGTTACGCGTTTGCACAGCGCTGTAGGATGGCATCAGAGCGGACAAAGGTTGCCGACCGTTTGCGTTTGCCGCTGCATAAAAAACAAAAAACAAAAAAGTAGTCAGCCGCCGCTAATGCGGATAGAGCGCGAAGCGCCCCCTCTTTTCTAGGTCAGCACCATCGAAGGATGACCGCATGTATTGGGCCAATAGGAACAGGTGTGGCGGCGCATAGTAATGCGTATCTGCTGCATTTGCCTCTTACAGCAGATCCGCAACAGTCATCGTTTTTGCTACACAACGATCTGCCCTTTTTATTTCTATTTCTGGGAGTCGGAACTTGCAACGCAAGAAGACAGTGAGGAAATCTGCGAGTGGAGCACCGCTGTTTTTGTCTCGGTCGCTCGGACATGCCACTCACGAGAACGGAGGATATGCTAATGGTCAAAACAAAGCTTTGCGCAAGCTTTTGACTGTCTCGTTTACGTTCGCACTACAAAGGTGGCTATCTCATTGTCATTCGCCTGTCCTTAGGGCCATCCTCATTCTTACGAGTGCGACTATGCCCGAGAACTCAGGTCCCGATGAACGGTGAACCGGTCTAACGTTTCGAAAATGCAAGATATTCAAACGACCGCGCTGAAGTGTATGTTTGGATTCACAAGTAACTATTGAATTAGGAAAGACTACACCTGAGAAACAGTCAATTACACGGACGTTGCAGCGATCAAAGTAACTGTTGATGGGAATTAGCGCTCAGAATAGAGGCTCACACAGGTAGGGGGGGGGGGGGGGGGGCGAACATATAGGAATGTTCTTCCCTCATTCCTGTGTGTGTGTGTCCTTCTTAGCGCTCATTCCCCTCAATAGTTATGCAAAACCAACTAGCTGAAGAGTTGGAACCCTTTTTCAGCAAATAAAGCTGTAAGAAGGAGGACTGGGCCAATTTGTGTATCGGCGCGAAGGCAATGAAGTCGTCCAAGAAACAGCTGGGTGCGCATCAATATTGTTAGCGAAAATAGGCACCTCGGCGTTACCTTTTCAGAAACGTTGTCTTGGAACTAGCACGTTTTTATGTCTGCGACAGAATCTATTCACTCTTTTCGTCACTCCTGAACGTATTGTTTAGCCATAAAACGCAACAACGACGACTACATTAGCTTGTTTGATTTATTACACAGATATTTCAAGCACAACACTATAAAACAGGATCCCTGGCATGTACGATTCCGCCGCACAGAATGCGGTAACCAGTCACTAGTATTCCAGATGGCCACACTCCTAAATCGTTGAACTTGGCGTAAATGCCGAAGTGAAGTCTACGCGCACATTTTTCGCGCATCTTTTACGCGATCCTGATGAGTCGTCTTTCTTGCACGCTTGTTCCGCACTGTTTCTAATCATTTCTGGTTTCCTGCGGTCCTGACCTAGTGTAGGGTATTTTCTGCACGCGAGTTCCTTTACAGAGTTGTATGACAGACCAGTTTATTTTTAGTGCGATGCATTGATGAGTTTTGAACGTTGTGAAGAATAAACGTTGTATTTTTTCCAGTAGATCATTGCTGTTTTTTTTTTGTTTTCGTTTTTACAGCGAAGCTATCTATGGCTAAGGTCTGCAAAAAATGCGTCTGACATGTTGCAAAAACAAATCATCATGTGAACCGATCCTGGTGATAGTGCAGAAAGGGTCCAAGCTCAATGGCACATACCACTGTGGGTTCGGGGACCTGTAACGCGCCCATGAACTACCCTTGTCACACATGGGACGCAAGGACGTAAAAAAAAAAAAAAAAAAAAAAAGAAAATTGTGGGGTTTTACGTGGCAAAACCACTTTCTGATTATGAGGCACGCCGTAGTGGAGGACTCCGAAAATTTCGACCACCTCGGGTGCTTTAACGTGCACCTAAATCTAAGCACACGGGTGTTTTCGCCCCCATTGAAATCAAGGAGGTTCTTTAACCTCCTTGATTGCAATGCGGCAGCCATGGCCGGGATTCGATCCCGCAACCTCCTGCTCAGCAGCCCAACACCATAGCCACTGAGCAACCACGGCGGGTCGACGCAAAGGCGTCCCAGGCACAAAGGTATACGAATAGATGTTTCTGAAAAAAAAAAAAATGTTTTGTACAACTGTTTCAAAAAGGATTGTTAACAAATTCTTGGCGCCAACCGCGCGAGCGCGCTAGTGCCACTGCTCGCGCGTTCGTCGTCGTCGTCTTCTTCCACAGCTGGCTCCGTTGTGCAAAAAAGTATCATCATCAGCAATGGCTCGAGCTTCGTCGGCTTCCACGGCTGGCTACGTTGCCGCTCGTCATCCCAGCGTATAGAATTCTCTTCTGTCGTCGTAATGGGGAGGCCGCGGTTCGGGGGTATTGGTTAAGGGGGTATAAGCCATTTAATTGTTTTACGTGACGGACACATTTGATAACAGAGGTGATACGTGAATGTGTGTGCGTACCTATATCGCCACCATGACCCCAGATTAGGACAATAAATATGTTCGTACCTTTGTTCACTATTCCGGGTCGCCGATGTGTCGTGAGCTAAACAGCGTCGCTGGTCATCCACCTTCACAGAGTCGAATGGCACTGAATATTTTTTTTTACTTTGTGTGTCATACTTACAATCGATATGTTGCATTCGCTATATTTACGAGCCTGGGCGTATTGCTATATTTGTCTTTCCTTTTCACGTGTTGCTCTTGCCTGCGGGTGCAAGCTTTATCGCACTCGTAGCCGAACTGTATGCGGGCCGGAGCTCTGTCAAGCAGCAACGTGCAGCTTTTAGAAGACCTTGCTGTTGGGCTAGGGCGCATCTCAACAAAATGTTAAGATGCACCAACCAAGATGCACCTGTCCTTATCTCATGCTTTCTCTGTGATCGTTAGTTTGGGCAGTTTAAATTTTTGTGCCGCTTTTACTCCCTGATCCCCTGATTCTCTTCGAGATTAAAAAAAAAAAACAAAGAGAAGAAAAGGAAACGTCCGCCTATTCCTATGGCAACGTTGCTCTCCTTGAAACAAAATAGAGGAGATAAATTTATCGCTTCTCTCATATACGCAGTGATTACAACCTATTCGTCACATTTACGCCACTTTTCTTTTTCTAAAATAAATTGGTTCGTTTCTTAAAGGGTGAAGCGATCATTGCACAAGGTGACTGTTGCGTTTCTGTGAGTGTGTTATGTCATCCGAGTGTTTTCTTCATGTGTACGCCTGTTGATCTTTCACCGCATCGCGGCCCTGTATATGTGTTCTCAACTCGTTGTACGTGTGTATGTGTCGGCACTCCGCATAGTCTGCTGCAACCTCTTCCCTACTTTGTCGCTGCACGTTCCAGTGACTATGAGTGGAATCACCATTTACTCGTTTAACTAACTACACTCTAGATTTTCCGAACGTGTGATGATACTTCTTGTTTTACACAATTTTTTTAAATACTATCACGTGAGAAGGTGTAGCCGTCTTCATTATAGATCACTAAAGCTGTTTTTTCTTTTTCCATTTCAACAACAACAACAACAACAACAACAACAACAACAACAACAACAACAACAACAACAACAACAACAACAACAACAACAACAAACAATGAGACATTAAAGCTAATTAATATGAAATTTCTTAGTACAGTTTGTCGTTATCTCTTGCACGAACTAAGTGGTAATGGTCGCCTCAGTCCCAACCTGCAAGCGCAAAAGAGGCGGACTTTGTCGAAGCTCATATCGGAACAAGCTAACCATCTGAGCTGCGCGCCTACCGACTGCAGTTGCATGCCACCAGCCAGCAAGAAAATAAAAGAACAAGTCGTTACACCATCGCTTCTAGACTCGGTGGCGCGAAAAAAAAAAAAAAGCTGCAAGCTTGAAACGAGGTGCATAATCGGTAATTTGTCTCCATTCAAGACGTTTCGTTACATATTCTATCTGCCCAAATACGTATTTCCCATTCACGAGACAAATGCCGCGACAAGGACGCTCATATTTCTCATACAAGCAGCACTGTCTCGAGTCCGCAGGGAGGACTGAAGCTTTGTACGGCAACAGAAAGAAAGAAAGAAAGAACACAGGGATGCCAGGGATGCGAGCTGATGTAACGGATCGAATTCGTTACACGAGACGCCGACGACACCTGGCGACAACTCGCAACCAAGAATGACTGTGTAACGAGACGCGCCAGGCGAACCGGTCGCACCGAGGGCTACATTACACTCCCGCAGGCGGATACCGTAGCCAAGCTGGCATAGCTATTCGCGGAGAAGACAGCGCCGCTGGCGTTAGCTTTGCCAGAGGAAAATCGTAGTCGTGATGTGAAGGCACAACGACACTATGTTATCTGCACTGGCTGATGTAGAGAGTGGTTCGCCTTCAAGCGATATAAGCTGGCGATCAGCGCGCCTAGGCTGACTCAGAGGGGGTAATTGAATTTTAGGGTGATTACACACGCGCTATAGAATGATTTATTATGGTTTCAGCGATTACTAACGTAAGCACCGTGTTATGTACTACGAGTCTAGCACCTTGAACATGCGCACATTTGAAGAAAGAGCACTGAAAAATGTCGTAAGTGTTAGCGCATTCCGACTTTTATTTACAATTTATTTAAATATTCCGTCTTGTTTGTAAGTGTGAGCCATCCTGACTTTAATATCTATTGTTTGACTGAGCGAGGAGTAACTGCCATCAACCATAATGCGAACCTCTCCTACACACAGAGAGATATAATTTAAAGAAAAATTCACCGACGATTACGATACTCCCTAATGCGAAATTTGAGCGCAGCCGTATACGTGTTTTCATTTCGCGATATATTGGCTGGCGCGGACAACCTGTCTCGCGCGGCACACTGCAAATGGAGCGATGTGTTGCGCGACTGCCTGACTAATCAGCAGATTGCGAGAGGCAGCGCGTGGGTGACGCGTGGGTGCGATTCACAGCAGCCGCCGCAGACAGACGTCCGCTCATGCAGCGCTTTGTTTCCATATATGGTATCGGTGAACAGACGACGGCGCGCTACTGTGGCGCCATCTCCTAGCAGTCGTCACCGCAGAGCCCGTCTTGCGCGGCACTAAGCTTTTCTTCTCACGCTCTCGCCATACCCTCGTCCTATGCTTTCCTCTTCGCGCTCTCCTCGCTATCCCCGTCTTTCATCCCCCGCTGCGCTCCGCGTTCGCTCTTTCATCCTTCGCTGTGCTCGTTCGCTCGGTTACGGCGAAGACGCCGATGCTAAACGCAGGAACGGGCGCATAAGAGCTGCACTTTAAACGGGGAGGAGGGGAAACGTCGCGCGGGCTGTTGTATTCATTAATGGAGTATCTAGACCAGATTACGAAATAAGTAGTAGCTTCAAAAAATAACAAGCCTCAACTCTGCGATTGAAACGTACAATCTGAACAGCGTAATTGAAAACTACAATGAGTGAAAATTACTCCTGCCGAATTATGCAGAGGAAAAAAAATGTGTTGATTTGCAGCTCTCTTTTCCTATTATAGTGAGTACATGATTACCACATTTCGCCACATTTCCGAAGAACGGTTCGTGGGAATCGAGTGAAGCCAGCACTGAATATCTTATTTATGAGCGAAGATGCGCCTATCATCTGAGGGGAAAAGAAATTTTCACGGAAGGCGCGTGAAATGAATTCCTGTTATAAGAATTCTAAGGGAGATGCGAGCAGAGCACGGCTGTCATATACGCAAAGCGCGCATGTATGCAGGTTACCGATCTCATGCGACAGTATACATACAGAAAGGAAGCCTCATGTGCCTATCAGTGTAAACTCAAGCAGCAAACATAAAGAGAAGGATGCACTATTACATGGAAAGGAAATGAAGACTTCCTGTTAGCAGCCGTCGTCGAACACATGACTGGACCACGTAGCCAAGGATAATAAATATAAGTTTGCTTCGTGTCAGTCAAATACAGGACCCGCCTCGCTTCTTTAAGCAAAACGCCATTCTTCCTAAAAGTTAAAATGCTTCATCCATATTTCATGTCGCATTCATCACATGTCCCGGATATATTTGCAAATTTGCCACTGCAACAGGTTGCAACGATCTGGCCGCACTCAAGGATGCGATTGTCAGCGTGTATGTTTACTAGCAGAAATTGCGCACATACTTGAACTAGTCAGCCACTACAACTCACCCTTATACGCTTGCCCCAAAAAAGAAAAGAAAGAAAATCGCCAACGGAATTGGAAAACTACACGTCTGAGTCTCGTCACGTCCCACCTGGGGCTTCCTCATGCTGTTCACACCGTATCCGCGATACCTCCCTCGAAAATTACGTAAAAGAACGTCACGTATAAAAGGGTGGCAAAAATTGTTGAATTGACGCCTTTTATTGGAGAAGTTCTACTATCACAGTGGGCAGTGCCCGATAGAACTAGTAAAACGGCTCGAAAGTAGGAAGGCCCCACGAGAAGGAATCTATACAAAAATTTATGGGAAAAAAAAAATGACCGACAAACTTTCTTTTTAGTTATGCTAGATGCTTCCATTGCGCCCCGCTTTCGTCTTTGGTGGCAACCTCCGTCCCCACCTCGATAGGCGCTGGTTCATGGCCGAACATTAACATTCACCAAGTGCCGTTGATCTAGCTGGATGGGTTTGCCTTGTCACATTTCTACGAGTGAAATCGACAGGTATGCCCTTAGCTACTTTAACAACATACATTACTTACACATATAGGTACTTATAATGTGCACAAGCGAAACAGGATCGCGGAGAGTGGAAACAACAACGCACAAGAAATCAGTGGCGAACAAAACAAACTTTGAAATGCCAACCGCAAGAGACGGAGCACTCAGAGGGGCCAGATACCTTTCGCCGGAGCACGCCCACGAAATATTGCTTTTCAGTGCAGAAAAGGACGAGAAATTGACAGAATAATAATAATAATAATAATAATAATAATAATAATAATAATAATAATAATAATAATAATAATAATAATAATAATAATACAAAGGTTTAACGTTCCAAAGCAACGTACGGGCTATGAAAGGCACCGTATTGCGGGGGGCCTACCGATTAATATGGTCAGCGTTGCACGCGAATACATGAATTAAATTATATTTTAAAAGAAGAGTGTAAGATACTTATCATGAATGTGGAACAAACCTAAAGTAGCAGATATAACGTGCCTCCGGCAAGCGTGTACTTTGAAGTAAAATGTGTAAAATGTGGCTTTAAATGGGAAATGTTGGCCCTCAGAGTATACAGGGCGGCATCTGATAGAAACTTACATAAATTCAATATGACGCATTGACCAAAGCGTGTAAGGCATTCTGAACTAATCAGCGAGTCAGCAAGGCGGAATGAAAGTTTCTTGATAAGCCGGCTCCCCCACATCAAATAACTAATGAATGCCGACGTTATCGTCATACAGCTCTCTCTTTATTATATACAGATGACGAAAGTACGTGAAGAAGTAAATTCCACGCGCTCATCGACGCTCCCGGCGAAGACGAACCGTCCATTGTGGCAATAAACCGCTTTCAGTGGCTTTTACCATCTATTAATATTCCAGGTGGATACTTGTGGCATCACCTCGAGACAACAGTTGCGTACTTTGCATTTAAAATTTGGAAGCGACTGAGAAACGTTTGGGAGATAGTGGAAAAACGAAAGCCACGGATTTTAGGCAAACTTACGTCCGGTTCGCTGTCTGCTGCACACAGAGATCCGCTGGAGGTGGTAAAAAATAGACGCGGCGGCAATGGAAAGTGTGCACATTCAGCGCACGCACGAGACCGTGACGATGGGCAGTCATTCAGGCCTGTCTAGTTTAGACACAGCAGAAGTGTATTCGCAGTTTTCTGCTTTGAAACCACGGTCTCGGCAGCTTCATTTCCAGGAATGACCTCTGGGCAGCTTAGCATGGCCTAAAAAGAAAGGCGATGGAAGGTCGAAGCGAGGGCAACGGTGCTTTCTTCACGTGTGCAGCGGTTGCACGCGACCGCTTAAGGCCTTCCACATCAGAACGGCTGAGAATTTGTAAAAGCGTTGAGCAGTATAGGTGTCAGAGCTTGATCGCAGCGGGAGCGACAGGGTGGCAGATGAAGCTCATCAGACCGGCTCTATATAGAGTCAAATACTTAAGCATATCACCAAAATAATCATTGAAATTGGTCACTTGATTCGCAGGATTGACCCATGAAGTGGCGGTACTTGAGCTGAGGTAGCTCGCTGCCTCGGTCACTCCGTCCTGCAGCCGCGCACTACGGTACGTCATGCGAAATTCCACTGACTGACTGCTAGAGTAGTGGGCCAAACTTGTAGCAACCAACATACACGCCATGAGTGCAATTACGGCTCCTCCTTACCTCGCACTTATTGGAACGTTTCAACAGCACACACAACTGAACACCACTTCGGAGCTTGGTAATCAACGAAAACAAGCAAAAAATTATGCAAATGTAACGCACGTAAATGTATGCAAAGCCAACTTTTAGTGAAGCGGTTAGAAATGCTATAGAACTGAATGAGATGCGATGAGATTATCTTTGCTTTCATTCTACGCAACGTGTAATCTCGTGCAATGGTTATGTTTATGCAGAGCACAGGTCACACAGCTTAAACGTCACGCAATGTTTCACAAGCTGTGGCCAACTGCAAACCCGAATTCAGACGGATGCCTTAAATTGCTCTGGCGTCGCAGCTAATGGAAAGTCCGTCGAGGCGCGCTCGTGACGTGGCGTCGCAGCCAATGGGAAGTTAGGTGCCGTTTCGCTGCTACAGACGACAGACGCGAGGCTTTTTCGCTAAATAGGCCATTTGACGCTTCCACATAGAAAAAAAAAGAAAATAGAGAAGAAAGCAGCTCAAACACGCGACGATACCGCTGTGTCCGAACCGTTTTCTCTGTGCGAGCCAAGCAGGCCATAGACGGTAATACTAACATTGTCCCCCTGTGATCCGAAATCTCAGGAGTCAAATTTCAGCGCGTAAGTTGTCATCGTATACTTGCTATCTGTTCATCAATCACTGAGACACTAAGGAGGGCTCTGCATGGGCACACGCAAGATCAAAACTCTCTTGTGTGAACCTTTCCTCGACTTTCTGGATAAAGGCATCAAGCGTCGGAAAGAAAACGTCCACACGATACCTCTCCTGTTTCGTCACGCAGAAATATTCATTTGTCCGATTTGCGTCGTTTCTATTCAATAATTTTCTTTTTCGGAGTTCAGGAATTTCAATGTCATTTGTCTCGCAGATAGAGCAAGCTTCTGAAAACAACGTTTAATAAACTGTTGTATATCGTGCCTCATTTCTCCAGTGTGTCTTGGAGATGTCTTGCTGCATTAAAGGCAGTTGTGTGCTGAGTATTGGGCCCCTGAAGAGCCCGAATGACCTTCAGAATAACCCGCATAACAAAGTGAGCGACCTACAGCAAAAAAAAAAAAAAATAACAGAAGCTTATGAACTTCAAATAAGTTCCTTGAGTTTTGCCCCCGTGCCCGGATGCCTCATTGAGTTCACAATCTCTAACAGCGCACTCGGCAGCTCTGCGTAGTTCTAACGAACGGCCTTCACAGCTTTCGCGCGGCATGCCCACCTAGTCGTGGACAAAGACTTCAGAGTTCTAAGCTCTGTGACGAAAGCATATCAAATACTTTAAAAAAATGTGTGGTTCACAATACTTTCAAAGAAGTTTTAGGCAAGTTGCACAGTGATAAAAAATATCGAACAACAAATTGTCCTCTGCTCGCGACAAACATGTCCATCGATGAGTACAATGGAGTACTAGTGGGCATAACAGTGAACGTATACAAGCATGCCATTCTGTTCTTTGCACTTCGCTTGGACTCCACATACGTTACCAGAGTTGGTACAGAAGCCTCGTCAAAGCAGACTGCGCTCACAGAACTCCAAATAACATCGATGCCAGCGAGAACAGCTTGCAATATGGCGAAGACTCACTCGCTGTACATGTTTGTGAGCCTTTCAAGACCCATAAACGCCTCAATTGGCCTGTTTATAACCACCCAAAAGTGCCTGATAACAAAGACAGCTGCTCACGATGGACGCAGTCACTGAGCTCTTCGCAAATATGTGAAATTTGTTTCACTTAAATCCGCTGGATAATTGACTAAACATGGATGTGTGCACTGTGCAGCGATTGTAAGACTTTTTTTTTTTCATACTGTAACTCGTGTATACGAAGCGTTCTTCGACCCCGACTCTAAATGATAGCGCGAAATTGGGTCATGCATTTTCAGCAGATTGATAATTTTTGAAAGGGGCCCTGCTCTATATCTTCCTCTCTTACAGCATGCCCTCTGAATGGCCTTCCTCCTTTCGGGAGCTGGACCACGAGGTCAATATGCGCCTTAGAATATCGAGATTTTGCTGGCGTCTTTGCTCTGCTTGGGAATGTCATCGAGCAAGGCCCTCATCTAGAAAAAAAACGCTACTGACTTATTTGTTTTGCAACTATTCTACAAGATACTATTCACATGGCCCTCAGATTATTCATGCTAGTTGAACACTTGCCTCACGTTCGTTCAAGATAAAATTCAATTGATATAAATGAGAGTCCTGAAGCACCTTCGAAACACCACCTCCCGACGGGAATGCCCGGTAACAAAAGCAAAGCGCAGCGTCTTTTTCTGGGCTGTACTCAAGCCAACTAACCTTAGCAAGCCATTGTGCACAAAAACTGCGTTTGTGTTCATTGCCTTCTGTTTGAGGATAGCTGCTTAGGCGCAGTTGGATGGACCACATGCTTGCCTGAATTGCTTCTCTAGGTCGTTAGTGGCCAATGGTAAGGATGGGTTATCACCAGGCACGTAGATCTTCTCGCCAAATGACGTCGAAACAGCCTGGCCAGTTTGTTCGTCCAGTTCGTCACCGGCATCGCAGATATTTGTCTTGTAGCCTTCGGCTGTTTGCTCGGAGATCGCCCAGCGATAGGATGCCCGGGCCGCGGGGCCGAGGCTTGGTTTTTGTTGCAGGCAGATAGGTCAAAAGAGGTGTCTGCCTATTGGGGCAATTTTTGGGAGCCGCAGCTTTGTTAACGACCTAGAAACAGCGTTTGCGAAATCGCAGGTGTCCCCTGTCCGCCAGCAGTGGCTTACTAATTCGTCCCTGTTCGCATGGCGTGTGCCGCCCTTTTCGCACCTCTTTGGTGCCCCTTAAGACACGTGTCACGTTTCCTGCCTTCACAGAGTTTTCTCCCATGCTCAGCCAACACGGCGGAGGGGGGCTGGGCCGGCCCCCTCCTGTGCACGCCTGCGGAACTTTACATATGTATATATCAGCAAACATATCCAGCGAGATACTGACCTACCGACCGATCGACCAATCGACCAATCGACGCGAAACCGTGGTGGGCGAGGCAAAGAAAAATTCGCTCTAATTAATAAAAGACGCTACATTCCGGATGTCGCGACGCTGCATCTCTGTTTCTACAAAGGTTCTGCCAGAAATGCGACAGTGATATTACACGACGATCATTGCTAACAATCAAGCCTCGCCGACGTGTTAAAGGGAAAGCGTTAAGGGGCCCGTGTCGCAAACATTCCGATGTGGGCGTCGGACGTGACTTGAGCGAAACATCATTCCAAACCACAACCACGCAGGCCCTCCGCGTGGCGCGGATGCGTGATTGAACTAAATTATTTCCTCAAAGTAAAATACGCCAGCAAGGTTGTAAAGTATGACCTAACCACAACCTACAGACATGATAGTGTCGTAGTTTAATTTGAATATACCAGAAAACCCAATTCTGCTCCGCGGAAACTCAAACACAAGCCCGTTTTCCGAGCGGCGCGGCCTGCTTGGTTCCTTGCAACTACACCCTCGCGCTTGGCTCCGCGCATCTGCAAGAAAACTTACTCTTAAGAGGAAGCTTTAGCTTGGGCCCAACTCCGACGCGGCCTATTCAAATACATGTAAAACGCAAAAACAGTTTTCTGAGATAACCCCTGCACCGATTTTAATGAAATTTGTTGAATTTGAGAGAGCAAGTCAAATTCTAGTGACTGTTGGAAGCGGAATTTCGATTTATGGCTCGAGTTTTGTTAAAAAGATTTTCAAATATCCAACCGTTTGAAAAAAATAGAAGCACAAAGTTTACAAATTCATAGCTCTGCATCACGAACAGATATCGCGGTTCTGCAAACGGCATCCATTAGATCGTTAAAAGCGGACAAATTTGATCCGTGATTTTATATCTTACGTGAATTTGCTACCTTGTTCACAGGGTTCTGCAAAAGCTGTATTTCCAAATTGCTAAATATATTTATATTCATGTGTGACATATCAATTTCGTCCACTTTAGATGTGCTATTAGATGCAATTCACAGCATTGTATTATCGTTTTTCGTTGTTGAGTTAAAGAGTTGTAAACTTGATAGTCTCGTTTTTTGAAAATTTTCAATTTTTGCCAATATTTAATAAAATATTGACGACATAAATCGAAAATTCGAAACCAACAGTCACTAGATTTTAAACTTTTCTTTTAAATGCAGCAAACCTCATCAAATTTGGTGCAGTGGTTGCTGAGAAAAACGAATTCTCTTTTTACATGTATTTAGATAGGAGCACCCGAGCTAAAGCTTCCTCTTAAGCGTCCTTCAAATTTTCAGCCTGTTCCACCAACTGAGACAACCGTACTTAGGGGACACTGCGTGACCATGCACTGATGTGGCGCTTAACCCAAGACCAATACCTTCTTGAGCCCGACACATCCTATGTTCCAGGCTACATCCTCGTTTGCAAGAGGGGACAAATTCATAAAGCTTTTCGTTCGCAAGTGCTCTCTGCCAATGGACTGCCGCATTCGCTAAAGATAAGTGCAGTATCAGAATTGGCTGACATTTTTTGACGAACAGTTCTAGCGTAAGACGTTTCTGTGAATATGCATATTACCTATTGATCTCCCTTCCCCCTACCGAAGTGTAGGGTAGCTAACCGGGTACGTCCGCGGCTAAGCTCCCTACCTTTCCCCTTTTCTCTCACCCTCTCTCTTGGAAAGGTGCTACTGGCTGTTCAGAACTCACCAACCTTACGACTAGAAACGATGTGTAATGGACAACGCATTTCATAAGTCACTACTCCAGTGTTTGCACGAAGCGGGCCTTGTAGGCAATTTTTATTTAAGAGGTTGGTTATATGCATTCCCTTCTATAACCTTTTTCAACAATCTGCTGAGCGGCAACCTGCACTAAAAGAGAAAGAAATGTGGCTTCTGTGATTGGTTTTTGTCGCGGTAATCGTCTCGTTATCACTCCGATCGCTAGCGACGGAAGCCCGACCGCGGGCCAATGCGGCGTGAGATGCGTTGCTGTTAAAGTTCAAATTAGCGGGGATGGCGATGCATTTTGCTGCTGACTGAGTCCATAACCCTCGAATCTGGAGCAAGCCACAGTGTTTCTACCAAATGATTCTACGTTGAGTGCTGGTTTACTTCAGTTTTGCAGTTATGACATGCCCCTTAAAGTCATCATTAAAAGCATCACGCAGGCACCACGCACTGCGACATTCGGTGTAAGCGAAGCTTTAGCGTCCTGCCGCCGCGGACTAATGATGCGATCGCAACCAACCGGTGTCGCGCCTCTTCCTCTCCTCACCGCTCGCACCCTCCTATTCAGAGTGCAATCACCACCACCGACCAGACCATCTAAGCCCGTCAGACGCCACAAAGAAAGCTTCGCTTACGTTTAATGATTGAAAAATCCACCTCTATCCCACCCTGTGAAAGCGAATGTACAGCGAAGCTGTTGCCGACGTTATACAAGTGCAACCGACGTTAGAGAAGTTGAAGAGACTTCCGCCATTGGGTTGCGCCGACTGACGTCAAGCCACACGCCGCCAACTGCAGGTAACAGCTGTTAAAAAATTTATGGGTTTTTTCGTGTCAGAACCACGATATGATTATGAGGCACGCCGTAGTGGAGGCTCCGCTGTAAAATAGTAAATTATGACCAGCGATTACTGCACAAATTATATGGGCCGATATTCGCAAAGAAATTATTACGCTATAGAACTCTTCGTATATAAGAGCACATCACACCCAATCATGGTGTAGGGCATAACCTTAGCGAAAGTGGCCAGTCACGAAGCTTTTAGTTCGTAAGTGCTCTTTGCCATTGGCAGGTTGTCTTCGTTTGCATGATGTCCAACATCAATTCCAATGTAAGAGCTGTTTATGAATGCGGGGCCTGCAGTGCTATGAAATTCGCTCAGCAAAACTTATCATGTTGTCTCGGATCGCCTGTTTTTAATTATCGCAGAGAATCGTTGGCGAAACACGCCTTGTATATGGCGGTGGCGGAGCCAATGAGTGGTGGTGGATCCAGCGCAAAACAGCCGACAGGACACTGCTTTGTTCAGTGCCCGTGGTCATCAAATGATCGAGGTGTTCAAAGCGATCTACATCAAAGCACGCTTGCCTTATTTTCAAAGCGCCCAGCCTACTAGATTGGTGGCTACAGTGAGCAACTAATCAACCGGGACCGACCCGGATCAACAGCCACGCACAATGGGACTCTCTGCAATCTTCTGCGCATGATTCATGGCGGCCCACACGTCACCAGCATAGGACGGATACAAGCACTGCCGCGTGCGACGAAAGTAGCCACTCCTGCCCAATAACAACCCTAGTTTTGTGTGTGGAGCTAATATAAGCACACGAGGATTCGTTCTTAGAATGGAAAAAATAGAGCAAAAAGAATAAAAACTGGAAATGCGAACGGGTACGCGACTGCATGCGCGGTGTTTGAAGCCGGAAGTTAATTGAAAAAAGGCAAAGTGCCGTCTTTATGCGCGCGCGCGCGCGAGAGAGAGAGAGAGAGAGAGAGAGAGAGAGAGAGAGAGAGAGAGAGAGAGAGAGAGAGGGGAAAGCAGGGAGGTTAGCCAAACTTAGTACAGTTTGCTACCCTATGCATGGGGAGGGTGTGGGGAGCGAAAGAAAGAGAGAGAGAAGACATGCTACACCTAGCTTAGTGCACATGAAAATGCCATCAAGACTCATGTCCTCTCTCTCTTTATGCCAAAGTGTGCAACAAACCCTAGTCGCACAAGCCTGGCCAAAACATGGGTTCGTTTTTCGTTTACACGCGAGCATGACCAATGTGTACCTCATACCGATCTTGACACACGCCTAAACAAACCTTTATGCATAGCTGCATTTCTTCCTGTGTCAAACGTAGCACGGCTTCAACGTTCGTGCAAAACGTCACGTGACCCTAGTACCAGATGGGCCGCTATAATATTCTCTCGTTCCACGAAGTTGGTGCCAGAAGAACGACGCCCGAAGCGACACAAAAGCGATCGCGAAATTATCGGGTGGCCTCCCCTAGAGCGACTTCAGCACACTGATATGATGTTTGGCGATTCCCAGTCTGAGACACGAGTAAATCTGGAGCCGCGGCACGTGGAAGAGACGAGTACCCTCATTCATGCTTTGCTTCAGTTGTAGCTGATGGGTGGTTTCTGATGGACTAACTAGTAACGTTCTGCGGAAGGAACAGTAATTCGGTGACTGCCATGTTAAAGTCGCTAGACGTGCTCCGACGCAATTAGCAGAACGTTGGTTCTCAGGCGCTCCAAGTTTCCGGATACTCTGCTGGAATCCCGCATTAGTCACGGCAGACCTGTTTCCGTCGAGCACAGCGCTGAAAGACGAAGCCGGGACACCTCATACGTGATCGCGCTCACAATGGACCTGTTCCAGGAGCCAAGGTTGAAGACTATGCTCGATTCAAACGAGGGAGGTCCGGTCAGGTTGCAGCTTCGTAGTGAGTGCAGCATGCCTTCGCTTTAGTAGATTCTATCAACGGCGTACGCAGCGAGCTCAAGCTGATGTGAACCTATAGAGCAAAAATTTCGTGACTTCTGGGCCCAAGCCCCTAAACAAAAATTAACGTATTTCAGTCTTTCGCTGCAGACATTGGTATTTATTTATACAAGTACCTGCAGCACTACAAGGGCAGTATTGCAGGGGGGGGGGGGGGGGGGGCAAATTGAAGAAAAATGAACATGTGACAAAAACTTGAAACAGCTAAGCACAGGTGGTAAAAGTAACAAAATACGTAACATCGATGAGTCATCTCGACGACAAAACGGCCGTCAGTGATATGCGGTACAAAATTGCAATCATTTGAAAAAAGAAAAAAAAAAGAAAGGAAATGACGCCGAAACATGTCATAGGAGGACCAAACTAACTGGTAGCTTCATATTGCCGGTCTGCTTGGATTTCTTGCTAAAAACACAAACCCGGATAAACAACGAACATGGGTCAGAGAAAAGTAATAAATATGCGCTAATAATTAGAAATAGTGCTTCATTTCCACGAAGCAGGCAGCACTGTTCGGCGTTTTCCGAAAGTACTTTACAGGTGGCACAATCAAGCTACAATGTTAAATTATGGTGCAATAGCGGCGCATACATAGCAGCTTCGTGGACGCTTTGCACTATAGACGACTCGTTCAACTTTATCACAAACTTGACCAGCAAAGGGAACCCGTCCACCAAACTGAAGAATGAATTCGCAGCATTTGATAAATGCCTATCACAGCTACAACTGCAAAAAATTTAGGTACAGTCGTATCCCTTTTGAAGTACTCAGGTCAATCAGCGAAATGCCTGAGGTATAGGCAGGCAAGAGTGAATCGGATAAACAAAAAGGACTAGTTTTGTCAAATCATATGGTAACACACATACCAACGACGCGCGCACACATCTGAAGAACCATATTTGCCGCGCAATTAAGCCAGAATTCCGTGGTATATGCTGAGAAGGGGCTCTCTGGTGCATGATGAAAAGTGCGCAGCTCTGAAGTGCATGTTCCACAGTTGCAAGCATCCAAGACCTCGAGATGCATGTGAAAGGAGTGTGGTGTGCCTCTTGCTGTCTCTAAATGTGACTCGTTTGGGCTTTACTCCGTTGTTCTTCCTGTGGTCATTTTTTATGTTATGAGAAATGCTAACTTCATGAGAAGCCGGAGGTGTAAACCTGGCTGATCGCCTGGCACGCTACTCCATGTTTGTGTGCTCGTGTAATCACTGTGTATACTACAGTTATCTACGATATGTCTACTCATTATTGTTGATTCCTCACCGTATTGAGCGACCACCGATTGTAGCGCATGACACCCGCTCAGGCACCACACGAGTCATGCGCGGCGTCTAGTTTTCCGGGTGCCTATACTTCGATAACCCATACTTCGACACCCCCTCCCAGACATGGCACGACGTAGATTTTCCGGTTGGCGGCAAGATCGCCGACCGCAAATTTCCCAGCATGAACGGGACATTGCAGACATGCGAGAATTCGAAGTTAGCGACGCAGCAGGGGCTTGGAAGTGAGCTGAAATTGCTGCTCCGCATAAATGCCCACAATTTCAAAAGAAAGAAAAAAAAGTAAGAAACATATGCCTCATAACTCCCGCATCCAATAATCCCATATGAAATATATCGGATACCATATAAAAGCCCATATGTTACCATATGTCGTATGGGGTTATTGGATACAGGAATCATAGGGCATATGCTTTTTTTTTCGATAGCGCAGAGACGCATAAATAGTCGACTTAAGGAGGGACGCGCTCACCATAAGGCCATTCACTATTCACTATCAGGCATCACATCATTCACGTGGATTTCAGGGCTGGCACGCATATAGGCCCACCTGTCACCCTGTCAAGCAGCCGAACGAAGTTGGAGTCTCTCACTTATCGCAGTGCGAGCAGGCCATGACATCGCCGCCAAGAAACGCCTTAAAAGGTCTTGCGCGCGCAGCCGACGTGAGCAATCAGGCTGGCGAAGCCGAAGTACGGAATCGGTGTCCCATCTTCATGGTAACGCCCTCGACTGGACCTGGTCACCTACATCAGGGGATTTGGCTTACAGCCGACCCGACAACCAAGCACCTGCGGCGCAGAAGCACTGGCCCACGGAGGGGAATGAAGCGACGCCTGCAGCAAGCGGAACACAAACATCCCGACAGCAATGAAAATGTCATAAGCGCTTCCTAAACACCGCTGCCATATAGCGCTCGTGGTCCTGTGCCACATCTGAAGGGGCTACGTCACCTTTACCAGCGAATGTAACGTCATGTGCTCATTCACGCTTTCGATTTCTAGAAGCAACGTTATGGACAACCAATCATGCTTGCCACGCGCATACTGTACTAGGTGCAATAAAAACATTAATTCAAATGCGGAGTAGGAGCGATGATTAGAACAGTCACAATCGTCTGGTAAAGCCCAATAACAACAATACAACGGCGACTTAGGCACAGTGGTGATCCGAAAACAGCGGTTGTTCCAGCTAGCTCGTTTGCATATGCAGGCATGCATGCCGAAATATGCATATCAGGCCACCTCCCTGCAACGTAATTGCGGACATGTAAACAGACGTAACACGCACATATATTTCCCATCTTGTTTCCGCAGTGAACCACAAGTTAGAAATGTTGCAACATAACCTTCTTTTGGAAAAATGTATTGTCTTTTTTTCTACTACTTTGTGTGCTTCTTGGTAATTTGCATCATGCCGAAACAGTACTCAATTTTGTCACACGTAAACTATCGTAAAAACACAAATTTGTCGTGTTATTACTTTTATAGTGTCACAGTGAATGCCGAATGTTGTTCTTATTTCATTGACACAAGAACAAAAGGGGGGAGGGTGTTCTAATCGGAGAAAATGTGGCGTCATCTATCCTTACAGGGCGAAGCGGCCGCCACTGAGACGGCAGACTGCGAAGTGGCTTCAGGCTTTCAGCCACAGATGGAGCCATCGCTGCTTTTATTGCGAAAACTTGTTATGGCATCGACCGCATACGACGCCTACTTCAGGGGCCGAATTCATGAAGGTTTTCGTTCGCAAGCGCTGTTTGCCGTAGGGTGGCCGGCTTCGCTAATCATACAACATATCAAATGGCTGGTATCCACTCGTACGAATAGTACAAGCGTAAGAACGTTTTTATGAATACCGGTGCCGAACGAAATGGGCAAGTGTACTGCACGCAAACAAAACGCACCGGCTGTACTTCTCTGCGAAATTAGAAATTAAGTGCTTCTCTGCGAAAATAGAAAGTGATAATAGAAGGTTTACAAATTAAATTCTAGGGTGCAACGTCCAGACGCTGCACCAAGGGTGATGAAGGACGCCTTAGCTGAGGGCTCCCGATTAATTTTGACCACCTGGGGTTCTTTAACGTGCACCTAAAGCTAAGAACGCCAGCATTCTTGCATTTCGCCTACATCTACATGAGGGAAAAGAACCCGCGATCTCGTGCTCATCGGCAGAAGACCATAGTCACTGATCCACAGCGACAGGTGGAAGGCTTGGCAGGGACAGCCATCTTTACCAGTTCCCCAGCTGAATGACGTAAGATTTCTTGCATATCGTACTGAGTTAACGAACGCTGAGGGCCCGTATTCACGCAGAGCTCTCACGTTAGAATAGTTCGCGAGAGGAAATTCTAGCCAATCCTAATGCTGGACACATCATTAGTGAAAGTGGACGACCAATGGCAAATAGCACTTACGAAAGGAAAGCTTTGCGAATTCGGAACCCACCCCCCATCCCGGTGTTTACACATTACACACTGACCTACACATCCTACAGCACGTTCTTACTTTTATGAACGCCCCACTGACAGCTTTAATCGGCTAGAGATGGACAGATGACACAAGAAAGATAAACCAGTAAGAGCCCAAATTTTCTGCAATTGGAACGCGCACACACGCGCGCGCGCACACACGCACACTCAAATGGTATTCACGGAAGAGAAGTGAAATTCAAAATGGAAAACGGCAACTTGTCTTTCTGGTTTTTTATATACATTCGCGTGGACGACGGGAGCGCCGCCCCGAGGAGCCGGAGGAAAGTAGACACGCGAGATGTCTCGACGGCACCGCCACCACGGAAGGAAACTGGATACGCAAGCGCTTGGACGCCGACAAAGAGATGGTGGTGCGAACGTAGACATGACCGACGCGGGTCAAAGTGCAGTATCTCTTCTTATCGGCTTAATATCTGGTACCGGTTGTGTTTGGACCCAAGATATCAAACTTATTTTTGCAAGTTGGCGGAGTGCTTCAAACCTGCTTCACCTCCGCCGCGGGACGGCCCGGAATTGCCCTATCTTCGGGATTTTTTCAACACGCGGACTCGACAGTGGGGAAAGTAGCCCTTCACAGCTTCGCTGTTAAAAAAAAGAAAAGCAGATAATAAAGCATGTGTGTCATTGCGCCCCCCCCCCCCCCCCCCCCCCTGCCATCCCACTCCCCAGCTCCTAAAAAGCATCGTGAGGGTCGTGACATAAGCAGTGTGCGCGTGTCAATATAATTAGCGAAGACGGCCGGCCCAATGGCAAACAGCACTTACGAACGAAAAGCCTTGTGAATTCAGCCTTCATCTTTTCTTCGTTTATGCAAGGAGTTGCTGAACCAGAACAGGGAATTTATTTTTGAAAATATCTTAGCAGGGCACATCTCCTTTAAAGCATTTTTACTCTCTTGTGTATAATAGCAGTAAGTAGTAGCCATAGACGATTTTTTTTACTTAACTGGCAGAAAGAGTGCGAAAAATTCATGTGGTCGGCAGGAATTTTTTCCCTCGATTTCTGCCACTTAAGTAAAAAAAAATCACCTAGTACTTACTGCTGACCTTCGGCTGATCTGCTTACCACGTGAATTGCACTGCCCACGTGATATGATCTCGGAGCGTGATACCTGCAAAGAAGCGTTTCCGGTTCCCCATTGCAGCTATTGCCGAAAACCGCGAAGCGCGGCTCTCCGTCCAGCACCCTCTACAACGTAGCTGTGTGGCGTAAAACGAAGCCGGGCAATGCTGACGTAACGATTCTACTCCAACGACATTCATTTTCGCGCTTCGCAGGAGGTCAGTGCGGCGCTGTGCCCGCGTTATGAACTGGATCAGCCGGTTGTAAACGGTGGATGACGGCATATTGAATCGAGCATAATAGACAGTTTTAGTTACACGTACGTAGAGGCTTTGCGTACGCAGAGCTTCTACGTGTCAGCAGTGCGCATGCGTACAACGTAGCGGGCGCGCGCGCGTCTCACGGACGTACGTGAGATTCAATTCTTTGCGTGCGTTTCTTGCGCACGTAGACAGCTTCGCGCGGGAGTTCCGCGAGATCACGAACAAGCGATAGCGGGCCGCGCGCGCGCAGACGGCTTGCATCGAAACACGGCGACAGGATTGAATTGGCTACCGCCGTGTTCACATTTCCCGATAGATGTATAGCTACGGGGGTCCCTCTTGGCGTGCGTAGCGTACGTGTAGCTAAAAGCGTGTCAGATGGCGTGCACGTAAGGCACGTAGGCTTTTCACGTTTGCGTACGTGAAGCCTCTACGTACGTGTAACTAAAACTGTCTAATGAATCGCTACATTATGCCGACCGTGCCGTTGCGCTTCCTTCTTGCCGCCAGCTGATTCCGACGAGCACTCGAACGGACGCATAGTCACTTCAGCAGCAGGGGCGAGACAAACCACTATATCGCGCGGTATGGCGAAGCTTTATTTTACACCGCTCTACTGCGTCACAGGTGCGTTGGAGCGCGAGCTGTACTTCGCGGTGCTGCTTGGCGTGATCAGGGCCGCGGTATTATGTAGCCATTCCTTCCATTTGATTCCATGCCACTCATATCATTGAATCTTGAGATGGTGCTTGCTTCTGACTTCACAACGTCTCTCGTGGAGTCTTGTCGCATTAAATTTCAAATAAATAGTGTAACCTACGGAACCTGCCCCATTCTTCATGTGATCAAAATTGCCTCATTAGACGCTTCGCCCAGTCCATTTATTTTCAGGAAAAGTACATTCTTTCGAATTTTTTTTGTCCTTCTTCTTGTCGATCACTGCTTTTCATGTTCGTGCCATTTCAAGCCTATGCAAATGGGTTCTATTGTTTCGCGCTTTGTTACAAAATTTTGTGTTACTCGATGTTATGTAATATTCGTCGATTTATTTGAAGTCTTCGTGCATGACTGACCGTCACCCTGCTGTTTTGCCAACTGTAACGGGGTCGGGACCTCGTCAAGCTGCTCAAGCTACCCGTACTCCTCCTATCCAAGGGAAATAAAGTTGATTGATTGATTGATTGATTATGTTCTATCGAGAAAATAAAATAAATATAATGAAACGGGGGTTTAGTGGGTTGGGTTTATACTAAATCTTCGTGTCACGTGTCATGAAAGTTTAAGCTATTTAAATGATTTTATGCATAGTTATGTGGTATGCTGTGTAATTATGGCACACCCGTCTCCAAAGCTGTAAACTGTTACGGAGAACTGGAAATGCGATGTTTTTAAATTAATGAAACTGTGCGTGTTCTCAAATGTTTGTACATGCTTGCGCGTGTTCCTGCACTATCTAAAACACAATTAAAGTCTGGGGTTTTACGTTCCAAAACCCCGATCTGAGGTCAAATTCTCAAAGATTTTCTTTCTTTAGGGGTTTTAGCCATTGGCTGGGCTGCCTTCGTTAACTATATGTCCAGCATCAGGATTGGCTGAGATTTTCTGTTACGAACAGTTTTGGAGTAAGCATGTTCTTGCGAATATAGGCCCTGATTAAGAGCCACGTCATAGTAGGGTATTCCGGAATGATTTTGGTCACCTACAAGGGGTTGCTTAACTGCTCGTAAATGAAATTACAAGAGTTGTCTTTGTATTTCGCTTCCCATCGAAAGTGCGGCCGCCGCGGCCGGGATCAAACCCGCTGTACTAACCCCTGTGGCTTCCTGGACCAGTGTGCTAAACTTTGTACGTGTTTGTGTTCTCGACTTGTATTTAGCGGTCTCCCGTGCTATTCAGAATATATATATATATATATATATATATATATATATATATATATATCTATATATATTGCCATGCGACGCGGAGTAGCGGGTGCCACATAACGACGCCAACCTCTCCATATTATTACACTATTGTTATGATATTATTAAAAAAGAAGAAAAAGTTTGTTTAATTTGAATGACCTGTTTGAAACCTATCATTAATACCTTATGAGTGCAATTATGGATTTAAAAGTTATTGCGCCCCTTATCGTTTGCGTGAAGACATCCTTCGCAAAAGGTGCGACTAGAACGCACTGCACATGGGTATTTGAGAAGTGCAACAATAGCTGCGGACACAAAATCGCCAAGTTTACCAGTTTTATTGGCGTTAAGTTCATCGTTAACCCGCCGTGGTTGCTCAGTGGCTATGGTGTTGGGCTGCTGAGCACAAGGTCGCGGGTTCGAATCCCGGCCTAGGCGGCCGCATTTCAATGGGGACGAAATGCGAAAACACCCGTGTACTTAGATTTAGGTGCACGTTAAAGAACCCCAGGTGGAAGAAATTTCCGTAGTCCTCCACTACGGCGTGCCTCATAATCAGAAAGTGGATTTGGCACGTAAAACCCCATAATCAAATTTTGTTTCCCTTGTTAGGCACACGATCAAAGGAATGTTTTGCTCTCGCTTAAGAACTTCCTAACGCAAATAAAACTATTATCAATGTTATCAAGATTTCGTTTGCCGATTGTAAACACCTTTGGCGTACAATGTATTTGGTGTGCGCTGTTAATCAAGTTATCTACCAGTCAAATAGTAAAGGTAAGTCATCATAACGGATGTTGTACGTACTGCGCATAAGAGAGCGAGAACTGACAAGCACAAGAAGGGCATGAGATATGTGCTCACTTACAAATTAATTTTGATTACGAAAGGAATTGCGAATCTGTAGTGATGATGCAGTCCGACTAGCCATTTATAAGAAAGTCATTAAAAGAAAGAGTACTTAAATTTGGTGCTTGTTATTTTCTGCCTAGCGAATTTGTTGCTTGCGTGCATGTGTCTCATTTCTTAAGTAAGTGAAATGCAACTGCTGGTGAGCAAACGTTATGTGTTCTGATCGCTCTCAGTTTTCGAGATCTTAGTCTCCCAGATGAACGCCATCCAACTAAATCAAGCTGCGATTTGTTCTGTACGTGGCGCATATACAGTCAGCAATACTTGAAATTGGGTTGGTTGCTGAGTGTCCATCTTTTTTTGCCCTAGCATCCCGTTTCTTTGGGTTCGCCTTCATCCGAGTAGTTTTCCAACGCTAGCGCAAAAAAGGTGCATATACAGTACACATTTGTCGCAGCGCACGTCGAGTGTATAGCGAAAAATGTGAGCGGAGTTCATATTTGCACTGTTCTTTCGCCTGTGTTTGCCTGACTACAAGCCCTTCCCTCTAGAAGTGTGAAGGTTTTGGAGTGAACTGACTCTCATTGGAGAAGCAGATGTCTCTCTTTCTAAATAAATATTTCTGCATGTCTCGGTATGCTGCCTACGCAACGGCTTAAGCCAGCTCCTGTCCGTATCTTTCTTTAATTGCTGTAACGCTCCATTGCTGTTTGACTAACACGACACGTACACTTCGTAGGAAGCAGCGCAAAGAGACCACGTGACTGACCTTGGCATCTTCGGTGATGGGGACGAGTTTTCCGAGCTGCTCTGAGCCGAGGACATGGCGCGTGCGTGCGTTGCTGGGCCAGGTTTCTTCAATGCGGAGCTGTACGCCCGCTAACACGGCTGCCTCCTCTTTGGAACACAGCAGGTCGCCGTTCACCACCAAGTCTCGCAGCTGCGCGGAGGACAAAGACAACGTCAACCGACAGCACCGGTTATCCCAGTCTACGTCCTTAAATGCTCTCCGCCCTCCCCTTCAGGAAAGATATGCTCCGCCCTCCTGAAAGCAAGAAAAAAGAAAGTCCACAAGAACGTCCACGAATGTCATTTAGGTACGACCTAACTGTGCCATTCCTTTCAAGCAGTAGATAACACGGTTGTCTAGCTTTGTTTACTCATGCTGGGGAAGACGGTATGAAAGGGGGGTGACGATACCGGATTAGAGCAGACGCAAGCGCTTTCTCATGTAACAGCACGAAATCTCGTTTTTCCTAGCGGAAGTTCCAGTCTCCCGAGGCTTTCACTGCGCTCGGAGTCCAACACGAGAGGACGGTCATGGCGACGTGTTGTCACAGCAGAGTCTGTACGTACTCGGCGCCCCGAGAAAGTTCTTGCTGCAGGAATCACCGCGGACCCCTCGTACACGGCGGCCTCATTACGACCAGCGGGCCTCAAAGGGGCCCGGACGGTGCGCAAGTCCCCCACTGTCACGCGCAGCCGCACGCGGGACCGATTACTCGGAGCGCCGCAGGGTAATCGCCGCCGCGGCAGCAATTAAGAGGGTCCGCCGGACCTCAAATAACACTCGTCCTAGGACCCAACTCTCCGACGCCCCCCCCCCCCCCCCCCCCCCCCTCCGCAGCGACTTTAGGGATCCCATCGCACCTGCGGCACGTCCGAGAGTCAGGCCCGTAGGTCCGGGCGCTGGCATTGACCTTCGGCCGGAGTGTGCTCCAATTTGGAGTGCCGCCGGCGCGGACGGCCCCAGCTGTGCGGCGTTCCTTAATCATCGCCCAGAAAGAGCCTCCCACACCCTTTTCTGAACTCGGCCGCCAAGGGAACAAACGGACAGCGAAGCACGTCGATCCTCGGGCTTAGCGTGCCAGGACCTTGGCCTGCGAGCGCACGTGAGAATGAAAGCGTGCTGGAATTGGGCCAACAAAAGCGCACCTCCGCCTGTACTACCGTGCGAAGAAGACAGCGCCCGCCGCTGCTGGAAGCTCATCCCGGGCCAGCCCCGATTGGGCAGAGAGCCTGCTGGGGCCTCGAGCATGTTGTCACAACAAACATACCGGCGGGTACGCTTTTGCCGAAAGCTGTATATAGGGTTACTAATTACGAACAGTTAAGCCTCCCATGTCGCTCGCAATTTCTGCCTGCGAATCGCACAGAACTTTCATGCAAACTTCCTTGCCTGTGCCAACAAAAGGAAGACAAAGGAAACTGGCGTCCTTTCCGACATGTTCGTAAACTTGAAATTGCTGCCCAACGGTGAAATCCTCGCTGCAGCAGCCTCCAGAGCCGTTTAACTGCAGCCTCAGCACTAAAGAGACTTAGCCCAAAGCAAGCTCGGTGCATGTAGACGAAAAGTGGAGCGTGTAGGGGGCTCAATGCTGCGCTTAGCAGAGCAAGTGGCCAGTAGCTAGTACGTTGAAAGAGTACCCAACATTTCGGCGCGTCGTTATTCCGCTGCAGTGGACAATTGCGTATAACAAGACAGGGACGTATACCAGTTTGTCTGTTGCACCGTCCGTGTGTTGCGCGCTGATCCGCAACAGTGCGCACTGTCCGAGCGTCCGCTCGGTCATTCCGTTATGAGGCCCTACGGATGACCACTCCAACTGGCGCAACGATGGCGTCACGCGACCGGCTTTTTGTCAGACGCTGGCCATTAACGGCATCGTTGGCACAAAATCAAAAACAAGCATGCAAAGACCCAGAGCATGGGGCACGTGTTCCGCGTGTCGAGTTTAAAATTAGAACACGTGACGCGATAAAGGATAAAATTGTGAACGGAGGTCAAGCCAAGAATCTTTCAGGCTAACGACGTCGTGCCACGCTAAATGTGTCGCGCAAGATAGCCAATCATCATAAGCACGAAAAGCGTTTAAAGTGCCTTGGTGGCATGGCCTCGATGAGGGAAAAAACTACGCAAACGACGGTACACGAAAGAGCGGACAGGACAGCAATGTATTTTTCGAGCTGTTTTCACGTCACGACTCAATGTAAACGGCGAAGGAAACAGCATTAGCTTGCAGCACTACTAGTAGTGAAGTTATTCAATCTAAATGAATGCTACCTATAGTCCTTTCTTGGACCGCGACACGTTCCTTTAGCTTATTCTTATGCAAACGCTTGTCTATAGTATTGTTACAGACTACCTCGTTCGTAATTCAAGACACGCAACAAGAACTAGCCAACAGAAGCGTGCCGCGAAACACACGCAATCGACGGAAGAGCTCCCAAAATTGGTTCGCCTGAAAGGTCGAGTAATGTGGAGGAGAAAAAATGGCAGTGAACGTTTTTTTTTTGTTTTTTACGTAAGGAGCGCTCAATAACTGGACACAGAAAATGCTTTTTTAATACGTCCCTTGCCGAAACAAATGAACATTTTGTCAAGGGAAGTCAATGAGGGAGTAAGCGTGATTTATTTGATTTCATATAAGCTACAAGAGCAGTACAACACTGGTCTAATTGAAATCCACACCTGTGATGTAATACGCTTGAACGTTTAGCGATTGAGCACGTACTTGAAAGCCTCGTTAACATTAACCGACAGCGTTCTGAGCAAGCAGAAACATAACAACGCACAAGTTCGTCACCGCGTCAAGTAGCAT
This sequence comes from Dermacentor andersoni, assembly GCF_023375885.2. NCBI lineage: Eukaryota > Metazoa > Arthropoda > Arachnida > Ixodida > Ixodidae > Dermacentor > Dermacentor andersoni. The sequence continues at coordinate 47,092,478 of NC_092814.1, forward strand.
GGCACATCTGGATGTATCAAAACACCAGTTTTAATCGGGCTTGCATTAGGGTTTAGGTGGGTCCCGATTGATCGAAGAGTTCGCGGTTTGTCAAGATGTGGCACAATAGGGTCGCAAACTTGCAGCTGTGTTGAATGTGCAGCGACATTGTGCACAACGGTGCCATAGAGGCTCCGTTGCTTACACTGCCTCCCTCGTCTTGATCGTCACTGAACTATAGGAGCACTCAGCTGGAAGCTCGATGCGGCCGTAAAGGACAACCTCACCGACCACAGCATTTCTTACATGAAACTCATTATCGACATTTCTTAACATTTCCTTGAGCAGTGCTCGCTTACAGTGTTTTCTTGAACTCTTTTTTTTTTCTCCGCGCTTCACTTGATACTTGAAGCATGACATCCCTGCAAGCCCGTTGCAAGATGATGAGCTCGCGTGTCGTTCTGAGAAAGCTAATTAATTTGTATAAAGCAAATCACTTTCGAGACATTTGTACCTGCTGTACATGAGCGACAAAGAAATAATCCGCATACACTGAGGCCTTGCGCTTCGCTTTCTCCAAAGACTGCGCGCACGCTTGCACGCAATGTGGTGTCACCTCCGACCCCGCGACAGCGACGCGCGTTAAGGCGCTTCCTTTGCGTGCGAGCTCCTCGCGTGACAGGCCTTCTCTGCCTCAAAGCGCAGCCAGTCCCTCGCGAACCACGGCCGCGTGCGTGTCTTCGAGCGGCCGCGAGCGAGAGGGAGTCTTTGGACGAAAAGAAGCAAAATGCAAGTCGGATTTGAGCCACAGATGCAGCACGCTGACTGCCGTTTAGTCCACTCACCGGCCGAGGCGGCGCTGTTGCCGGCGGCGACCGGAGGTCACGTCACGTCACCGCGCGCTGGACAACAACAAAAAAAAAAAAAAAAGAAGAAGAAGAAAGACTCCGGGGTGTTGTGGACGGGGGAGTGGTTTACGCCGGCCGATTACAGCCCCCGAGGCGCGAGCCGACGTTGGGGGGGGGGGGGGGGGGGGCTTTCCGCCGAGCGTGCGCCCGTACATCGCCGATGGGCAATGAGCCATGCCCAACCAGAGCGCCGGGTCCACCTAACAATAGGCTGTCAGAGAAGGGAACCGTGTGGGAAAAGCGCCGGCAGCAGCTGGCCCTCCTCGGCGATGGCTGTGCGCACACGCGGACACGAGCCAGGTCGATCGGGGCGGCTCAGCTGCACTTCGCGCCGCTGCGCGAGTCCCGAGCGACGGACTCCGTAGCGAGTACGCAGGTGCAACTTCGGCTGGTCAACCGAAAGATGTCGAAACAAATTTCGTACGCATGGCCAAAGTCAACGAGTGTTAACGGAGTAACACATGCAGCTTAACACAGATTGTAGTGCAAGCGGCGACAATACAAACGGTAAGCTTTGCTTTGAAACTTTAAACGAAAATGGCTTGGCAAGACGTATGCAGCTTTCCGTATTGGAAGTTAAGGTATCGAGTTAATATCGCTGTTTTGAACGAGTTTCAGCGTGTTTAGGCGAACTTTAGGTGACCCGGCGTCAAAGTATGCGACGATTACAGCAGGGTGTGTGACATTTTCTTCAAGAGCAGCTAGCTGTGACACAAAATTCGAGGAAGAGAATGCACAATGATATATATTGCTCACAATAATCTCGTGCAGAAACATATCGGAGTCAAAAATAAATTAGGGCAGTTATTTACGCTCCACTGCATAATATGTAAAGGAATCAAGTCCGTATGACTGCCGAACTGTGCTATATTAGAGTGAAGTTAGGGATGTGTAATTTGAAGGAACCGTGAAGATTTGGGATGAGGTGTCACACACTGCGAAATCTTTTGAACATGCTGCCATATGCGCGCAAAGTGAATATCATGGAAACGCTGCGAATTGGAGAGGGAGGCGTGTCGCGATGCATGGAGGTGTCACAAATGCCGTAATGCATACAACAGTAAAACTCCAGATGGGCCGCATGTACATTGCAATGGATTCATCGGAGGAAAACACACGTACCGCACTGACGGCTCAAGTTGGCACCAAATTGGTGGCAAGAAAATGCGCCTGTTTGACAAATGTCGATTGGAAAACCACCGAATCGGATGTTGGAACGTTTTACCCCAGTAAGGAGACAAATCAAATCAAATATGTTTATTCGGACATGAACATGTCGACACAGAACATGCCCACGGGGTGAGGCAAGAGGAAGAAGCTAATAGCATACTTCCTGACGACGCCTCACCCCGGGTCACATATCCATTGCAGAAGGGCGAACATGTTCATTCAACAAAAAACAAAACAAAAATGCTACAGTTTTGTTTTGGCATGATTGGAAATTAATCAAGGCACATGGCATTATAAAAGAAAGAAAATATATCAGTAACGCTACAACGCACGATACAAAAGGTAATAGGAATGAGGCTAACACTACAATCACTACATATCACAAGTATTTGGTCCATCAGTATTAAGCGAAAATAGCATCCTCATTTTCTTTTTAAATTGAAAAAAAAAAATAGTTTTACGAGTTACAGCGTCATCGCTTATCGAAGGATACACATTGCATAATGTAGCAATTTGGTTATCTACGTGTTGGGCACCGTAGCTAGTCCGGGCGCGAGTGGAAACGACAGGGGTAACACGTAGACTGTAGCTTATATTTCTGTTCACGTATGTGTTTCGAAAAGATGTGATGTCCTGCTTAATTTTATTATAAATATGAACAGCAACAGAATTCTAATGGCACAATGGGAATGGAAGAATATGAAGGGTCTGAAATAAGCGGTCACCCATGGAGGGATTTGGAGAACAAGCGTGCAAAGCTCGTTTTTGGAATGAAAATAATCTGGCTGGATCAGTTTTGTTGCATGTGCCCCGGATTAAATTGCAGTATAGCAGTTCTGAATGGATTAGAGCAAATTACAACTGCTTTTTGATCAGGTACTTGATGCTGTGGATTACACCAATAGATCGAGTTACATGTAAACGGACATGATTTACATGGTCACCCCAACCTAGGTCACTACAAAAAAAAAAAAAAAAATACACCTAAGAATTTACAAAAGTTTACGGATTCGATCAGAGTAGTGTTTTACTTTTAGGACCGAGAAACGCACATTTTGTTTTCGTAACATTAAATTTAAACTTGTTCACGGCAAGCATCAATTCATGTAGCCAGGAGTTGGAACGACGCTCGAGTTCGCAAAGATCAAAACTGAAAAAAAAAAAATAATACGTTCGCGTCATCCGCGTATAAATCAATGTTAGAATAAGATGAAAGCTTTACTATTTCGTTGATATATAGCGCAATAAGAAGGGGCTCCAGTATTGTTCCTTGAGGAATGCCAAATTTTATTATTTCAGAGTCGGATACGGCATCGTTTAGCCGCGTGTACTGAGTGCGGTTTGACAAGTAGCGTTGCAGTAACCTGTGAGGTGTTCCACGAATTCCATATATGTATAATTTATGAAGTAGAACGTCGTGCTTGATTGAATCGAAAGCTTTGGAGAAGTCAAGGAATACACCAACGGTGAAAAGCTTATGTTCAATGTTATGAATCAGACTGTTTTTGATTTCAAGCAGAACTACCCACGTGGATTTTCCAGGCTGCAATTCATATTGCTCCTTGCAAATTATATTGTTAGCGTGCAAGAATTTGCATACCCTCGTGAAGATCACTTGTTCAGCAACTTCAGAAAAGAAAGGCAGTATGGAAATAGGACGATAGATACTGGGATCCTTTTTATTGCCTCCTTTGAAAGTTACTGTAACATGGGCGGATTTCATTTTATCCGGGAACTCTCCTGTATGAAGCATTAGGTTACATATATGTACAAGCAACAAACTAACAAACGTAGCAACAGCTTTTATTGCAACTGCAATAATACCGTCTGGGCCAGGAGAGCATGTATTGCGAATTCAGTTTACGATGGACAGAATTTCATCTTCAAATGTCGGGGATCAAAATATTGAACTTTCACACGTTGGGACCAAAAAGGAATCGACTGATTCTACACCTCAGGGAAGCTTATACGAAATACAGGTTCCTACATTTATAATATGGTCATTGTGTTTATTAACGAGCAAGACACCGCTATAAAGAACTCCGCTGATTTACATTTCTGAAGGAATAGCATGTTGCTTTCTTCCAATGAGTTTATTTATGCTTCGCCACAGGGACCTAGTGTTATGCATTGATGAAAACTTTACACGATAAGAAAGTGTCTTTTCCGTTTTTAAATTCTGGTTTAATTTATTCCGAAACTTTTTAAATTCCTTAAAATGTCCTTGATTACGCGTATCAAGAAATCGTGCGAATAACACATTTTTTGTTTGTTTAATACGCTTCAGAAGGTCACCATAGATCCACTCCTTTCTGGCCTTCCTGCATTTCTTGACTTGTACAATTGGAATGGCTTTGTTAAACGCATCCAGTGTTTCTTTTCTATGAATATATCATACGCAGCAGATCAGTTCTCTGGTTTAAGTACATCAACACAGTTAGTTTCAGACATAAGTAAACAAAACTTAGCAATGTTCTTTCGGTCATAGATTTTGCGTATGTAAACAGAAGTATCCGGTTCCTTCATGTTCGGTAAAAGTGGAAACAGAGAGAAGATGATCGCTTGTTCCCGAAGAGAAAACGCCAGATTTGGTACTACTGGGTAAAATGTTTGTGAAACATACATCGAGTAATGTTTCCGATTGACAGCTTATTCGTGTGGGCATATCAATGATGTTTTCGCAGCCATAAGGTAAAATCATTTCCATTAATCTGATTTGTGTTGAGTTGACATTCATAATGTCGATATTAGGTCACCTAGTAATACAACATGCATTTTATGTTGGCTAGTGAATTCCAAAAAAGACTCAACAAAGTGAAAAAACACAGCCACATCGCTGTGAAGGGGGACGGTACAACACCATTATGGCTATATTATGGTACACGATGGTAACAGCCTCAAAATGGTCAGTCGCAATTGATTAATTGTTCAATATGCCTAAACTTAGGCGGTTCTTTATGAACAGGGATACTCCCCCTCCGCGTTTGTTTACCCTCAACTGTGATACGCCTTCATACTATATGAGTGGCATGACATCTTCACGACATCTGAACCAAGCTTCCGCAAACGCTAAGAAGTCAAATTTGCACACAAGTTATTTCATTTCGCCTTCGGTATGTTCGATATTATTTTTCAAACTTTGAGCATTTAAATGATAGACAGATAAATATTTATATACAGAGTAGCTAGCATTTGTGAGTCATAAAATATATTAGCATTGAAATAAGACATGGTAACAAAAAGATGATTCTCGTATGAAACATGCATACGAGGCCAGACTACAGTCTTGGCCTAACGTGTTTACATCGTCGAGCTGCGCTTCATCGGTCTCGTCTTTCTCTTGATGCAGGTAGACGTCGTGTCCACTCTGTTAGCAGGAGCATTTATAGACTATATATATGACAACATCACAAAATTGTTACTACGAGCACTGTGAGAATGAAGTGTACTCCGCAGTTCCACTGACCTTTAATAAAGAAGACGGCCAGCTGCAACCATGCCAGAGTGCTGACTACTTGAAGTGCAGCGAATGGAAGCGCATCGCATCAAGAACAACAGTCGAGGAATGAACCTCATCGCACGAGGTGGCCGCGGGCGTTCAGTTTCCCACGTTCCAGAAATAAAGAAAAGGGAGGCCTTAAGTCGCGTGGCTGCGACTAAGATTTAATTTAGTGCATCCTCCTGCATACTTCCCAGAATGTTCGCAAGCTATCCAACGTGACATTTGGAATGAAATGAAACGAATCTAGTGCGTCAATTTGTTTGCAGACTGCGAAGGCTCAGCTCCTGTCCGAGCTCAATACTTGTTCGTTTGGTCACAGCTAAATGCGCAGTGCGGTGCCCTCTTCAACAACACCATGCAAACTATGTGCGCTTCCGGCTAGATTGCTTGAAAGAAAAAAAAAAACGAAAGAAAACGGTACGCCTGCCAGGCCTGTGCGGCGCCTTACCCATTCTGAAAACGCCATTGAGACCTCAGCTCATTCGCACAAGACCATGTATGGGTACGTGAAATCTCAATCTAATACTGTGTGCGCTTCGAACACAGCATGAAATTCTTAATTAAAAGAAATACCATTCTATTTTTCCCCACACTCTCGGTCGACAATATATTGTTGGCGTTGAGCCAACAGAACAAAGAGGGAAGCTGTATCTGGGACGTCTCGAGAGCCAATATTTGCGAAATTGACGCGTATCTCAAAGCTCCGGTTTCATTGTGCTAGCTTGCGACGCGCGCAGGAAAACAACATTCGTAAGCATTGTGATTCAGTTCGCTAGCGCTGCGCAAGTCGCTCCCGTGGGTATAAGCACGCACATATGAGGGACCACCTTTCTCGGCGGACCAAAAGTTGGCGGTCATCGGTCAAGAGGTCTCGGCCAACTTTTCTTCGAGGATTGAGAACTTGAGAGCCCCCGATTGTCCTCGAAAAGCGAGCGAAACAATAGGAATACAAACACACGGCCCACGACTATAGAAATTAGATTCGCCACGCGCTCGAAGGCAATCGCACCCGAAGCGCGACAAAGATTGCTCGCGCGGCCGTACTCCTTAATGGGCTTATTGGAGTTTAATGAACAGACCCGATGCCCTGCGCTCGAACAACGCTGTACGTTTTTCTCTGCTTTTTTCTTTCGTCCACAACCGGTATTCTTCTTTATGGGCCGAAGTCAATAGCGCCGGCTGGAAATAGCCGCTGCTCGTGGAACAGTTTGACTCCCGCCCTTCACCTTAATCTGCCAATCTCTTCTCAAGTAGTCAATATTGGCGCAGTCAAGAGATCTTCCGGGCTTTGTGCTTCGCTTGCTTACTTTTTCAGCGTCTGTCGCGCTCAATTTAACAAACTGCATTGCGGGCCGAAAAGTTCGCTCGTAATTTGCGAAGAACTGTGCGCCGCCAGGAGCTAAAAATTAGGGGCTACTTCTTTTACATACTGCCTCTTTTCTCCAACGTTACTAATGTTGTACTCCATATTCATAGTAAATGCGATCTATTGCAATACTCACGTAACGCAAGCTGGTAAAGTAGGCCACCTCATCTCACACACAGTATATTATACAGTGCTATGATAATCGTAATGCGTTTTCTTTTTGGATCCGCTGCCCTTTTTCTCCCCCTCGTTGAACAGCTGGGCTAAGATAATGTAATTATTCTATTCAATCTTTTTTCTTTCCTTTTTTTGCGGTTCGTAAGTAGTTGTTGCGGCGCTCTGTCTACGTTATCACCAGGATTGGCTGGACGTCAGCGGTAGACGATAAGAAAGGCACAGAATCGAGCGAGAAGAATCTTCACACTGCAGACTGTGCATGCGTGCCGTGTACAAAACGGAAACACACGCGTTGACGTCGCTGCGCGCACAGGGTCGCAGTGTGTCCCTCGCATTGGTTCCGTTCTGCGCAGTGCGCACTAACCTGCCGCACAGTGTTCCGGCTGCGAGCCCGACGTAATCTGCGATGTCGTTATCGGTATGACAAAGCGTTGATTGAGTAACATGGTAAATATGACTTTTTGCACCCTCTTCGATATCTGTGCTTCCCAGGGATGCGAGTCTTGTTTTAGTGTAGTGAAAACATTTGTATAAGGGTATATCTGCCATCGCAAGCTGAATTGGCGCGTGAAACTTCCGCCCGAGATGAGCAACGTGGGTGCAAAATAATGACGTACCACCCAGGCAAACCACATTGTCAGCTGTCGTCGGTGTAGTGCAAGTGATCAGATTCATTCAATAAGCTTTGCTCCCTGCCACCAATGAAATAAAGCCTATGTGAGCCCTATAAACGACACGTCTACCTTACGGCTCAGAAGGCTAGCAAACATAATCTTTATCAACGAGCACCTCGAAAAACCCCACTTATTTTACGTGCAAGTGAAGAGCAAGAACAGAACTAAATGCAGTTCACATCTTGGACGCGAGCACCATGCCCCAGAATTTCTTGTCTTATGTCTCTCGTGCGACGCACAATTCTAAAGAAACAAATTTGATGTGTTCAACCAAAGGAAAATGATAACGCGTATATAGTGAAGGTGTATGCAGGTTTTGTGCACGCATTGCAATGCATTCTACGAAATGAATTTTACAAAAGTCGCGTGCCAACGTCGGTCCATGTGTGTCGCAAAGTGCCCCCCCCCCCCCCCCCCCGTGCACGTCGAATCTCTCGGCGCTTCCGTTTACAGCGGAAGCCATTTGCCCGCTTCGATCATAGCGACCAGTCATGACAAGGAGTCATGCCAGCAGGACAACTGCTACCGCTGCTACCGATGCCAGCAGGATAACTGCTATCAGCCAAGCAGGACAACTGCTACCGCTGTTAACTTTGGCACCGAGATTTTGCTTCGTTGACCCTTCGCAACTTCTGGCTGGGTCATCGCCAGTTCGTTAATGCTTATCGCTGCTGAGTTCAACACATCTCCCTCTGACACACAAAGAGCACCGGCGGGTATACTGGGATCCTGAGCAGCACGCTGGACAACACGGCGCTAGCATCGGGTGTTGTCATTCTTATGTATTTCTCTACCTTTTTAGCGTTACTCAGGATTGCAGTGTGACAGACCAACTAGCCCGAATTACGGCCTTGATCCCCGGTGTCTACATATACATGAATTCTCACTTCAGTTACAATAACGCCAAGCGGACTCGCCCAGTAAGTAGTTTTGAGAACTTCGCTGAAACCCAGTTGACGCAACATCTGCGATCAGCGAATAATTAAAGGCTAATTAGTGGAGCTATATTCTATTGTTTGCAATGTTGATGTCAGTAACTTCAACTGCATGAGGAGGCGAACTGCGCTGTACCTGTCACAGATGATTCTTAAAGATCATTTGGGAGTAAAAAACAAAGGGAAGGGGAGTGGTATGTCCCTCATTTACTCATATAATGACCCTTGGGGTATGTATATAACATAACTGATACTGTAAATGGGACTGAAAAGGTAAAGAGTAGCGAAAACCCAATGAGGGAAAGGCGCCATTGCGTCGGTGCTGACAAATTCTGATTTCCTCAGGAGGTGAACAAGTGCACACACAACCACCCTTTTGAAACGGAGTGATGGTACAAAGCTCTTTACCTCTATTCTGCGCTTATTATCGTCCCTGAAGATCCATGGTTCGTTTTAACAAGCCATTGAAGGAGGGTACTTCGCTTATAGGAGCATTCTTTACTTTTACTGTCGCTGCGTCCATGTGATATTATTGTGGTTCGCATCGTTGCATAAGTGTTTCAAATGTCACACTGTGTTATGTGATATTGTCGTTTGCATTATTGCTTTCAGGGTTTCGTTGTACCCGCGGTGGTGGCGTAGTGGCTATGGCGTTGCCCTGCTAAGCGCGAGGACGCGGGATAAAATCCTATCCGCGGCAGCCGCATTTAGATGGAGTCGAAATGCAAGAAACGTCCGTGTACCGTGCATTGGGTGCACGAAAGGGGCCCACACTAGGTCTGGTCATTTTGAGCTGGCAAGCGCCGTGCATACAATGCGCGCTCCGAAGTATTATGTCCCTACGCGCAGCGGGAAGAGCTTAAATTTCAAACCGAACGCCATTTGCCCTTCTCCTCGCGGCTGCCGCGCTCCCAGCCGGATAGTCGACGTATATCGCGCAAGTGCGCCTACGCACATGGCAGTGCTGTGACGTCGCTCCTAGTGACACTTGACTTCGAGAATTATATTCAAGGCAGCATCAGTTATTTGTGTAATATGTTGCTTCAGTAGACGAATTAAAGTTTAGAGAAATAATAAGACACCGAAGCCGAATGTCTGCGTGTCTTTCTTTTACTTCGTGCCGTAGTAAGAGAGATGTACTTCCGCTTCGTCTCCTTGTTCCCACGCCGTGCAGTCGCGCGCTCAGAGAACGAAACTATATGTCTTTTCCACCGTGTTCGAGCGCCGCGATCGTGCGCTTCCATCCGCTCACACCTACCCCATTGCTCGTGATTGTGGAACTGATCAGGTGTTCTCGTGCAGAACGCGCAAAATCGTCTCCTGCTGCGCGAAGCGAGACAAACGCAACAACCCACGCGCGAGCCGTAACCAGAAGTGCGTCACTCAGCCAAAAACGCGCGCGCGTTAGAGAGAGAGAGAGAGAGAGAGAGAGAGAGCAGGCGGGTCCCATCACGTATTCGTCACGCGATCACGATATGGGAGAACGCAGGGAAGGAATTTCGCTCGCGGAGGCTAGATGGGGCAAGTGCAGAATGTGTCTATGTTGGCGCTGACGCTCGCCTCCGAAATCATGGGTTCGCGCCACTTCAAATATTTCGATCTCTGCTACTAATGAACTAATTCGAAAAATTTTTGCGGTAGAACACTCCCGAGAGGACACGTAACAACTTCCAGCGTATAACCAAAATTTGCTTTGTTGCCTGGTGAGGCCGGGGCCCTTTAAGGGAGCCCACGTTCATAACTACCGATTCATATGCAATTGATGATATCAACGTTAGCCTAGAAGGTGTTTTGAATCTTATACTAAACTTAGATACTAAAAAACCACCCGGCCCTGATGGAATTCCAAATTCCTTTTTAGTACGATTCTCGCTATGGACATCTAAATATCTGTTCATTATATGTCAGAAGTCCCTTAATAGTGGCGTTGTGCCTTCTTCCTGGAAAAGAGCTAAAGTACTACCTTTATATAAATCTGACGACAAACAACTTTTATCTAACTATAGGCCTATTTCTTTAACTGCAACCTCATGTGAAATACTAGAACACATAATCTATAAGCATATAATACTGTTCCTTGAAAATAATAACCTACTGAACAGCTTTCAGCACGGCTTCAGGCGCGGTTTTAGTACTGTAACCCAACTTACGGAGTTCACTCATGACCTTTCCCATTATATCGACTTAGGTAATCAGATTGACACCATTTTCATTGACTTTAGCAAAGCTTTCGACACAGTACTACACTCTAAATTGCTTTTGAAACTCCATAATATTCTAAATAACCCTCACTTAGTGTCTTGGATTTCCAGTTTCCTTTCTTTGCGTTCCCAATTCGTATGCTATGATTCTGCGGATTCGTCTGTAGTCGACGTCACCTCAGGAGTCCCACAGGGATCCGCACTTAGCCCTCTACTATTCTTATTGTTTATTAACGACCTTCCAGACCATGTTACTTCAAAGATACGCCTCTATGCAGATGATTGTGTTATGTACAGCCCAGTTGACTCACTCGCTGATCATCAGCGCCTTAAAGATACCTTTGTTTCATTTTGTGACTGGTGTGCTACTTGGAAAATGAGCATAAATTTTGATAAAACTGTTATAATGTCTTTCACTAACAGACACATGCCCGTATGTTATGATTATATATGCAACGGTGTACCACTAACACGAGTTTTTCAATACAAATATTTAGGCGTCATTTTTACACCCACCTTGTCTTGGTCTAAACATATAGATTACATTTGTAATAAAGCGTTAGAAAAACTTGGTTACATCCGCCGGACGTTGTCTGCTGCTCCGAGGGACACTAAATTAGTAGCATACAAAACACTGATTCGCCCAATTTTAGAATATGCTTCCTCCGTATGGAATCCATATAAACAATGTGAAATTAATTGTATTGAGTCGGTCCAGAGGAAGGCTATTTGTTTTGTTTACCGCCGCTACGACCGAGACTTTTCACCGTCAGCTGCTCTTGCAGAATTAAACCTACAGTTTCTTTCTAAACGGCGGCACATGGAATCTCTGAAGATTTTCTATTCTTATAAGAACTCTCTTTGTCGCCTATCAGATCCCTCCCTTTTAATGCCTGCTTGCCCGACTTCAACTAGAGCTTATCATACCTCTAATATCAGACCACTCCATCCACGCACTAACACTTTCAAATACAGTTTTTCCCCCGCATGATTGAACAGTGGAATTTGTTACCTGCCGAAGTTCGTTTGTTATCCATTTCTCAATTTTTAAATGCTATTGCTGATGTATAGCTCCTTCACATTTTTATATTTCTATGTTCTTGTTTCTGCATATCATAATCAGTTTTCCTCGCATGTACACCCACTCTTGCCATAGCCCTAACGGGCTGCAGTATGTATAAATAAAATAAATAAATAAATAAAAATTAAAAAATCCGGAGTCCCCCACTACGGTATGCGTCATAATCATATCTTGGTTTTGGCACGTAAAACACCAGCATTCAGTTTCTCTTTGTAACGTTATATTGTTTTGACTTGTATGTGATAACGTAACTGCATGTTGCATGTACAGCCTATTCAAAAGCCAAGCCAGCACCTTATTCGTGCGCCAACGTCTTCTAGTTTGACAGTGTTTTATAAAACAGCGCTAAAGGGACGAAAAGTACGCATACGACAGGATGTGCGCTGAAAGGCGTGCGCAGAAGCAAGAGCAGTTGCCTTTCGCAAATAACTGGAAAGGGCTACGTTGAACAACTAACCAATCATAAAGAGGCAATTGACGTCAACAGACGTATGTAACAGATACTGCAAAAAACTCTTTCTCTCAGTTGTGAATGGCACCCCCTTGGAAGACCCAGACAGCTGCGGAACAAGAAGAATATATCTATGAGTGATCTATCATTCTATCATTCTATAACTCGCACTAACATTCTTCCAGCGCATCACGTTTCAGGCCGTAATGACCATGCTTCCATACATATAAATTTAAACCAATTTTTGCTTAAACTATAACAAATGCCGAAATTCACCGCTTGTTTTATCTATAAAAGAACGGAGCTCGCTACCTTCTGAAATCGTCGCGCTAACAGATTCACCCACTATTCAATCGGCGTTATTAGCCTATTTGACTGTAGGCAGTGTATATACGTGTATAGTATATAGTACTTCGATATGTGCTTTCTGTATCGCGCAACCATTCCGCGTCCACTCTTTATTGTTGTCGACAGCTCTTTTCTTAAACTTGATTGTACCACTTACTGTATATATTCGCTATGTATGTTTTGATGCACCGTTCTCCTCAACTAAGAAAGCTTCGCTTGCGTGGGCAGACATTAGGAATGTGTTCTGCTTATTTTTCTTGTCTGCAAAAAAGGCCTCACCAGCTCAGAAGCCCGCGAAAAATTAAGGTGCGTTACGAGACAACAGAAACGCGAACGACAAGGTCGACTGATCGAATTTTTCTTTTCCGCCATCTCGGCCTGAGAAGCTAGCGGCAAACAATTAGCGGAACCGCAACTGAGACTTCATATACAGACTGTCAAGCATACATTCCAGACCATTCGATCTTATTCCTTGCGTATGCGCGTCTTTAGCGACGATACTCTATGCTGACATCCTCACATATTATAGCAGCGGCACCGAAAGGAAGTAAGATATGGTGTGGGGGCGGCCGCATTTCGATGCGGGCGAAACGCGAAAACACCCGTGGTGCTTAGATTCAGGCACACGTTAAAGAACCCCAGGTGGTCGCAATTTCCGGAGTGCTCCACTACGGCGTGCCTCATAATCAGAAAGTGGTTTTGGAACGTAAAACCCCATAATTTAATTCTTAGATGGTGTGGGGGAGGCTGGAAGATCAATGTCTTTGCAACATTATGTCAGCTTCAACAGTTCCTAGATAGGCCGCAGAATTAAATATTTCCATTCATTTATGCACATTACTTGCACTCTTGGAAATAAATGGACAGAGCAGCTCGTTGCTTTGCTGCCCTGCCCTGATACGCGACGTAATCAGACAAGACCACATGCGTCGTTGCGCAGGTTGGTTAACGCGTTGTGTAGAAGAAGAGGCGAAGAAGAAGCACGGAAAAAGGAAAGAAAGAAACTAAAAATATCTGGCGGCTGCAACGCACCCGTCTGGCTGTGCGAAGCTTGCTCAGGCGAATGCCTTCCCTCAGACTGCGTTTCGTCTAAGACTGCGCAGTTCAGCTGCCCAGGCACATTCACTGTCCCACAATGCCAAACTGGCCATTAGCAGCTCGTCAAGGCGTCATGTAGGAAGAAGAAGAAGTGGAACACAAAAGCAGCCCTTTCTGCCACGTGTGCGTCCAATACGCGAACCGGAACACTGAGCGCGCCCGTGCCTGGCCGGCGAGTCCGCGCCCATATGCGGTGCGCTCGCCGCCGTGCTCAGAGCGCAGGATGCGTCGGCCCACGCGACCCGGAAATTGTTCCCGCCAACGGCATTGCCGCCGTTGCGAGCACGGCGCGAGCAGCCCTGTGCAGCTCCGAAGCAGCCCGGTGGTGTGCCTGCACTATATGCTTCTGCGCCGCCGGAACCACTTCCGCGGGTTGCGCCGGAAGAACTCGGCCGCGGACGATGCAGCCGCGCCGAGAAGAACGGAGTGTTCCCGGCGACCAGGAGGGACGAGGGCCCCACTTCTTGAAACTCGACTCCCTATATATATATTTATCACTCACTGAACGCGGAAACGACTCGATGAGCGAACGGCGAAAGCGGAAGTGCTAACGCAGGTTGATGCGTTCGTGATGGCGCTCGTTTAAACAAATTCGGTGTTTGACCGTATACACAGTTTCACCAATATGTCGTCGCGACCGCCCCATTCTTTAAGAACAACACATCGGTCGCTTCTGCAACGGCTTAACTTTCATATCTGTCAGGAGCCGCGGAAGGACACGGAGTCCGCGCAGCGCTCACTGTCCCCTCAGGCAGGGCCGTGCCCAGGAATTTTTTTTCGGAGGGGCTTTGCGGGGACAGCGGCAGCCATTTTGAAAGCTTTCTATTCACTTTCACGTGTGAAGCTAAGCACATTGCGACATATATGGTAGAATTTAGACGGTAAGTGTATTATTGATAGTTTTGTTTCATTTAGCATTGTGGCATTGCTATATCAACTATATCAACTAGATCTTTATTATGTCGTACATGTGTATTGCATTGACGTTCTTTACTGAAAGGTGTTATCGATGACCACGATGTATTTTTGCCCCTTCCCCTATGTAATGCCTAAAGGTCCTTGTGGCAAACAAATACAAGAAAATATAAACATACGATATACATATAACGTAAACACGTATTTCACACCATATTTAACATGTACATATAACATGTCATTTATGTAATTTTTGCTGAGCAGTATATGACTTATGCGGCAATAATTTTGAGGGGTGTCAGGGCCCCCCTGGTTAGGGGCCTGCTTGCAGGTTATGTCACCCTAAATTGACAAGCCCAGTACACTATCGGAGGCCTCTCCTACAGCGATCAAAATACAGTAGATGACCCAATTTTACCGAACTATAAGCGATACGATAATTTTAACGTTTTTTGTGTTTATTATTTTACGATAGCTGAAGCCCGCAGTGTGTGCAATAAGTACTATAGTTGTGTGTGTGTGGGGGGGGGGGGGGTGGAGGCAGAAGCGACAATTCGGCCAAAGTGTGTTATCACGGAGGAAGCTGTAGCGACGCCCTTGGCTCGACGCATGTCTATCCACTTATCGGCCACTGGCAAAAGCGAAAAGAGGCGACCCGGTTCCCGGTAGAAGAACAACGGCGGTCGCTTAAAATCCTAGTACTCGAACGCGTTTTACAGTCCAGCACTACACCAGCGATCGCGCTTTCGAAAGCAGCCGATCGAAGAGTCAAGGCGATCTACATAGCTTCCTTCCGCGCAAGACAAGAAAGCCAGGCAAATTGGATGCCCGCTCAAAAGTTTCCTAGGGTCTCGAGCTAATTACGTTTTCGCTCCCGTGGACATGGGTCGCTGCGATGGGGGATACATCGCCCGAGCAAACACTGTTCAGGAGCGTCCTGCTGAAAGCGAGGACTACAACTCGTGAACGCTAATTTACGCGAGTCAACAGAGGTGTCTTGATTTTGCGGAGTCACGCAGCACGCGCAACCGCTTTGAGACGAGCCTTAAAGGCGGCTGGACGCGAGAGCCTCGTGTGCGAGCGCAGGCGTCGGAGAAGAAAGGAAGCGTCGCCTCGGAGGAAGGTGCGCCTCGTCGCTGCGCACACGCCAGCGCTCGCACGCAATTCATGACGTTTCATCATTCGTTCTCCCGGCATGACAGAACGAGTCAAAGCTCAATGGTGAGTCTGAAGAAGTGGCTTGCCAGTCGAGCCGCATTAGTTGGCTAAGGGTCGAAACTCTGCAGCCCTTGCTGTATTTTCGTGCCCTATTTGAGCGACTGATTTGCATACACAAAAGATGACAAATACGAGAAAAGAAGAGAAAAAAAAAAGTTGTTCCTGCAGCGGGAGTCAAGGGACACTTTAGTGAACGTACTGTGAATACCAAGGGCCGGGTATGTACGTGACACGAAGGTACGTGAACTCAAACCAAGCAATGTGCCGCCAAACTTGTCTGCACGCGAAAAAGGCGCCATGTACGTGCGCTCGACATGTCAGCTGAGCCTCTGAGGCCAGCACCGCGAGCCCCGGGGCCCGAGGGAAGGACCATTCGCTGACGCGTGCGCCACAGCCCGGCTTAGCGACCCAGAGGCGTTGTCAGACGCAGCCGGAGCAGGGGCGCACGCACAGCCGACGCCGCCCACGAGGCTCAGAGTCTGAGCCTGACGTCACCGCCTGCTGCAGACCACGGGTTCCGGTGAAACAAAGTACGCTCAAACACGAGTGCGTTCTCCAGTGGGTCTGCAGGCCTGCCAGCACTGAAACTGCGCGTGGCGCGAAAGATTTCATCGCTGCAGTCGACTCGGTGCTGAGAGAGGGCGATAAGGCCCGCGCTGGCGCCGACTCCATCCATCAGCGCGCACGGCAGGTCCCGTTTTTTGGGGGCCTGCCCGAAAGGGAGGGGCCGGCGGCGTTGTGCACCGGCCTCGGACGTTCATTTTTATTTGCCGCATCTGGCGTCACGACATCGCGGGATCGATCCCGCTGGCCCCGATCGCCGGTGGTCTGCGGTGGTGGCAGGGGCTATGTTCTGGACGGCACCTGACAGCGCTGCCTCGTCCACGGTGTCGTCGCTGCTGACACGAGCTTTCTCCGAGCGGGATCTGGCCGCTTATTAAAACATCATCGGGACGGTAGGCACTCTGCCTGATTGAAGCGAGCGCCTCACATCCCACGTGTTGGGTTTATCCCGGCCTGGCGGGAGACCGCACGCGCGTGTAGTATAAGTTTCACAGCCTTCCAATAGCTGTCTTTCTATTCCATGTTTGCGCCGAAACGCGCCGTTTCAGAGGGACCTTGGCCCCGTTCGCCACACAAGGAGCGCTCGCTAATGAGCTGCGAGCGAACCTATACGAGGCGGTCACAACAACCTTTCAACCCGCGGTCGACGCGCGTAAAAGGTCGGGCCCCCGCTCTTTCTCTTCCCTTTATCGCGCCCTAAAGACTGCGTGACGATCAATTATCTGAATATAGAGTTCCTCCTCAAATGACACGCTCCCTGCGCCGAAAAATTGTCACTGGCGGGGCCGTCGCAAAGAAAAAAAAAAAAAGAAACGACGAATATGGACAAGCACGTGGTGACCTTTACTCTGAAGCGGTCACTTTAAAGTCAAATGACTATACAGCGGCGGTTTCAGGTTGCTGAAAATATGCGCGCATTCGGGGGAGGAGAATTTCTATCGCTCTCTGTCAACAAGTGAACATACAGAGTGCAAGCACTCGATATGGGTAGTCGAGATGATACACAACATGATTGGAACTGCACACGAAAAAGGAACACGCAGTTTATACATTAAAATGAGCAGCTCGCTGATTTTTATCTCTTTCGCAAGATTTCTCGTAGTTATTGAAGCGGTGTACGCTTACCAAGAGACTGAAAGAAATTCGGGGGGGGGGGGGGGGCTATCGAAACCGAAATATACATAGGCAAGTTCTCTCTCGTTCCACTGTAGCATACATAGTCTAATAAGGTTTACACGCAAGATCCTGGAAACTCATGAAACACGTCATTTAGATTATGATCTACCAGCATTTTTTTAAAAACTAATTCAGTTTTGATATATATATCAGCAAGGCTATAGAATGCATTTTCTGATATGAAACGCTGCTTTTGACATACACCTGTATACTGACAATTTCGTTCGTTACAGTAACGCTGTTTATTCAACGATGTTCGTTTACTCACATCAATTATTTGTTCTAAACTCATTAAGCCTGGAACGAAATCAGAAAGCTTTTTAATTTTAAGGACTATTTGTCACTGGCCTACCACCTTTGCTTATACGTTTGTTATCATGATTGGCCGGCGTCTTTGGTTAGGAAACTTTCTAGCGTACGAAGTGCTTTGCGAATAAGAGCCCTGAATCTGCATACTAACTATGAAACCGTGAAATGTTTTATTTGGAAACGCTGCTAATGTTTTCAGTAGCGGATGTGATAGTCTGTCGCCCCCAGTAATCTCTGGTATGATCGATTCTTCTGTGAAAGTGTTTGCTGTTGACTGTGTTGTGTACGACCTATAATTTGTACTTATTCGCCCCAGGAATTATGGCAGTCTTGGCTTCCTGATAGTGGTAGCTTTCCCTGTAAGTGTCTCGGCACCCTTATAATGCAAACTCTTTCGCAGATCATGTATCTAGTTTGTATATTACGCAACACTAATAGCTTGTTAAGCCTGTAACGCTTTATTTTCTCACGTGCTTATATGTCCACGAACCTTCAATTTTATAAAACCCTATAGTTAGACTCAAGCGCGAGCTTGCCTGATCAGCAAATAATTGTAGTATAGTTGCGCGGAAATACGGGCGGGACAAAACGGAGTGGACAGGGCAGACGCTCACTTACGACTGAAGTCTATTGAAATGTTTTCCAGGAAGCGGA
Organism: Dermacentor andersoni; assembly: GCF_023375885.2. NCBI lineage: Eukaryota > Metazoa > Arthropoda > Arachnida > Ixodida > Ixodidae > Dermacentor > Dermacentor andersoni. The sequence goes on from NC_092814.1 coordinate 47,111,204, forward strand.
GGGCCGCACATGCGCAATCAGAAGGCAGGTACAAAGTTCGCGCATAATCACACGCGAAAATTGTAAAAAATGCTGACGCGGAAGGAGACACCCAATTTCTTTATCCGTCTAGGCAACTGACGGGACACTGACACACGTGGCAGATTATGCGTGGCCCGCCTGAATAAATTATCTCTCCAGTCTGTCGTTAGACCTGTTTAAAATGAATGCATTTCTAAATAGCGGAGTGCAACCGCAATCTTTGGTATGTGCAGGTAGGTGCATACCACCCGCAACAGCCTTTAAAGACGCCGGGTGCTCCCTGAGTCGGTCGTTTATATACGCCGACGCGTTTGACCAATGTAACCTTTACCGCAGCGGAGCGGAATCTGCTAAACGACCTCAGTGGCACAATTCAAAAAGGGGTTTACGTGTATCTTCCGGTTACGCATTAGAGAGCACAACCTCGCGAGCTTACAGTATGAGTTGTTTTTAGCAGTCCGTGAGGCGATTGACTTTCATCGGGTAGTGCCCTTTCAAAACGCCTCGTTAGTTAATGTGGACAATTTTTTAGAGTTATTGAAGTGTTATTTGCGCTCCACGATTGTAAGCTATGACAACAATACATATGTGCAAAAAAGGGGCATATGCATCGGCTCTTGTGTTGCGTCTGTGCTTCGTGAAATTTATTTAGCCAAATTGGACCGCCAGTTGCAACCTCAACTTGTAGAAAGGCATGTTTTAAAGGTGTACAGATACGTTGGTGACTCTTGTTTTTTTTTTTTAACTGTACTCAGTGACCAAACGCCCCTATCAGCAGCTAATAGCGTGTTAGATCTTTTTAATAATACTTGATGTTCTTTGTCTTTTGCCCTTGAACTTCCCGCCAATGGCGTGTTGGAGTTTTTAGACCTCGCCTTGTATTTTAAATGGGACGACCATGTTTGTTGGGAAGATTTACCACGCTCCAAGAAAAGATTTCTACCTTGTGACTCCTCACACACTAAGCTCGTCAAACGAGGGATTGCTTTCTCGTGCCTGAATTCGGCTTTGAGAAATTCCTGTATGCACAAGGTTGAGCACAGCTTCAGTTTGCAGGTGTCACGTCTCGAAAGCTCGGGTTTTCCCTCCAGTCTTTTGGTGGCCGTGGGAGGTTCGCTTTTAAAGAAGCTCAAAATGGCAACCGCCGCAACAACACAGGAAAAGCGAAAAAAAAAAAAAAATAAAGGTTGTGGTGATGCCGTGCGTACATGCAGTTTCGCACAATCTGAAGAAAGTAGGACGCAAGCGTGAGGTGGACGTAGTTTTCACAGCCCCCTGTAAGCTCGCAAGGTTGTGCTCTCTAATGCGCAATCAGAGCGAAAAGAAAAGCGCAAAGAATGCATGTGAGAAGATACACGGAAACCCCCTTGTGAATTGCGCCACTGAGGTCGTTTACCAGATTCCGCTCCGCTGCGGTAAAGTTTACATTGGCCAAACGGGTCGATGCATAAACGACCGACTCAGGGAGCACTCGGCTTCCTTAGAGGCTGTTGCGGGCGCACCTACCTGCACACATCAATAATTGCGGTTGCACTGCAGTATTTCGAAATGCATCCATTTTAAACAGTCTAATGACAGACTGGCGAGAGAAATTATTGAGGCTGGCCAGATATACGCACAATCTGCTACGTGTGTCAGTGTCCCGTCAGTTGCCTTGAAGGACAAAAAAAAAAAAGGAAAAAAAGAAGGGTGTCTCCTTGACGTCAGCATTTTTTTAAATTTTTGCGTGTGGATATGCATGAGCTTTGTATCTGCCTTTTGACTGCACATGTGCGGCCCTCCGTTCCCTCGAAAACCTCTATTTAAACTTTAAGTTGTAAGTGAGCGTCTGTCCTATCCACTCCGTTTCTTCCCGCCCGTATTTTCGCTCAACGACAGTACATAATGCATCAACTGGCCCAACAGTCTACGCTTCTCAGCAAATAATTGCTGTGAGCTATTGTGAAAAGCTATTCTCGTTTTTACAGTGCTTAATAAATGAAAAAAAAAAGCTCTTGATTTGTCAAACTCTGTTAGAGTGGAAAGTTCCTCCGACCTAACACTCGTGCAAGGATGAAGATTTCTCTCTCTCTCGCTTCCCCCCCCCCCCCGCCCCCCCCTTTATTTTTGTCCGGCTCCATGATCTAAAGGCATTAGTATTTGTTCATGCACATTAAAGGGCTCTCATGACTACTTAAAGCAATCAGAAACCGTTCCTAGGCCTCTATTAACATCACGCACAGTCTGGTTAACTCCTGTGAAGCTTGTTACCAGGCCTCGCGCATGTCAATAGCTTTGAAAACGGGCTGAAAGCAAAATATAGCATGCTTCTTTTACCACAGTTGGCGAAAAACTCTCTTGAATGTCAGATAGTTTGCCCATAGTTTTTCAGAGTTAATGTACGGTAGGGCGAAGCACGACGCGGCACAAAGCGCTACCTTTCTACATTTATTGTCATTATATTCATAAAACGCTTTATACTTAATACATTTAGGTTGAACAACGAGTGAGTGTTAAAACAATAAAAGAATGTCCTTAGATATCTTCTCGGGCATATTGAAGATCGCTATACGATTGATGGAAATCGGATGGCGAAAGCAAATAAAAAATCTTGGCACTACGTGTGGACGGAGGGGGGGACAGGAATCTGCTTTACCTTTAACCTGCGTGGAGCGGGACGGTACAAACAACGATAAAATCTGAATAACCATAACAGATAATTATTTTCGGCAATTCCTCTGCTATACATTTTAGCAATGTTTCGGTACTCTTTCCCCTCCATTCTCTCCCCAGTGTAGGGTAGCAAACCGGATCTACCATCTGGTTAACCTCCCTGCCTTTCCCCTTTCTTTTGTCTCTCTCTTTCGGTACTCTTTCTTCGTTCATGCAGTGAAAGTAAGTATCCGACTACTTGATTACAGATTGGGAAAAATGAGACAGTGACATATGATGTGCCGCATGCATTAAAAAGAAAAAGAATGTCATAGTGTAATCTAAGGCAACGACGGCTTAGAGGGTTACAACCGCTTGTTGGGGAAAACAAGCGAACGCGAAAGGACTTAAGAAAGGCGCAGCAGTGGCCCTCCATGAATGCTGCGTTTTCTCAGCCTTCTCACAGACGGTCAGGTGGCAGTTGGTAAAGTTTCGAAAACGTTTCAGTGCCACCACTGAAAGCAAGATAAAAAAAAAAGTTACGCTATCCTCGATTAAACAAACTAACAAAAGAAAATATGGGAAGGAGGAGGGTACGTACGGATAACGTAGTCGGAAACACGTACCGGAAAGGAATCGGCAGCGCAATGATCGTGCGCAGACAGACACTCGAACTAAGTGTAGTGCCTCTAGTCCGCGGTAATAGGGGCGCATAATCTTTTTGTACGAGCCAACAGGTTACATTGCGTTTGTTTTGCGTGAAAAGAAGAGGCAAATTTTCAGCTCTATCCTCGCGACTCGTCTTCCCTGTACGTATTACGATAGGTTTTAGACTTTACCGCATTCCATAAGTGGCGCACGCGCAGATCAGTTGCCTGCAGTTTTTGCGGTATGCCTGCAGCTAACTACACGCTTCCTCCTCCTTAACTGTAATCTGTCTCTGGAATTCAGGAACCGAATTCACAAAGCTTTTCGTTCGTAAGTGCTGTTTTTCAGTGTCTGATCGCCTTCGCTAATGATATGTCCTACATCACTATTGGCTGGCACGAATGCATTTAGCGTAAGACCGCTTTGTGAATTCGGACCCAGATTTGCAACACAAGCTCCGAGCGTGCGTAAATAAAGTTCAACAAACGTGGCTTCTATATGCACAGATCCATTTATGCCAAGCTTCCTATGTATATCGAACATAATCTTCACCGATGATACAGTTCGTCTAGTCACACTTACATGGTTCGCACCTACCCCCCCCCCCCCCCCCCCCCCCCCCCCCTTCGACACCTTATGTGAAAGTGGACATGCGACGATAAAGTTCGTCAGACGGACGGCTTGGGTGTAGCCCCACTTTTGACAGGTATAGTGGTGCCTCATGTTACATCGCGGCGCTGGGCTTTACCTCTGCTGCACGTGAATGCGCCTTATGCACAGTGTCAGAACAAACGACGGCTAACCTATTTCTCCCGCCTTCTGTTGCACTTGGCAATAGATGCGCTCACACATACTCAACCAGATAACCAACCGCCGTCGGGGAACATGACGGGGAACGTGCGGCTAGCTTCGCCGCATTCACTGCCGGATCAAGACCGCTCGTTGCGCTCCCTGTAAGTAGTCAATGGCGAAACAGGCTTTCGACTCGTCCCACCTCGACCACGAAGCATGAACGAGAAAGTGTCATTTTCGGGACGTCAGCTCGACATTGAGCGCCGCTAAGCATAATTAGAGGCGTTACCATGGAAACACGACGTTAAAAATTCAGGGTTGTTAAGGGCCGATTTACGCTCGAGCCGCCCATCGCCGCAAGCCGCACCGCACGCTTGCGGTCGCGCGAAAAATTGCACGTATCCAGCACTTGTGCACAAATTACCATTTACACTGTGTGGACACTGTATACCTTACACATTGTAAACCGAAATTTGTGCACAAGTGTTTGATACGTACAATCTTTCGCGCGACCGCACGTGTGCGGTGCGGCTTGCGGCGATGGGCGGCTCGAGCGTAAATCAGCCCTAAGAAAAGCAGGGGCGGAATTGACGAAGGGATTCGGCTCCTTAGAACTGTTTGACGTTGATCGTAGGCCTTTGATAGTTGTTTGAATATTGTCACCAATGGCTGCTGCCTCTTCGTACGAATCGTTGGGGTATACGAACAGGTTTGTTAGTGCAAGCCCAGGGCCCCTATTCATAGCGCCCTTCGTAGGCTAAAGCTGTTTGTAAAAACAAGAGGTGGCGAAGCGAACAAGTATCGGTGAAGGTGATCGGCCAATAGCAAAGAGTGCTTACGAAAGAAAAGCTTTGAGAGTTCAGGCCCAGGGCCCGTATTCACAAAAAAGTTCTTAAGCTAGAACTTTCGCTAAGACAAGGTGCCAGACAATTTGAAATATTATGGGAGGCGGCAGGTCAATGGCAAAAAGCTCTTACGAACGAAAAGCTTTGTGAATTTAGCCTCATAAACAGTTTCGCTCGTAAGAGTTCGTCAATGACCGGTAGGAACATGGTCTTGTGAACAACCCTAGCATAAGAACTTCTTGTGACTAGATGCCGAGATAAAGTGGTCCCTGATAATATTCGCCCCGGTGCGCCCACTCGTGCGTGAAGATGCTATGCGAGCGACGTATACAGGCGACAGCGAGCGGATGGATACGCACTTTCTTTATTGACTGAGGCACGTAGCTTACACGGTGCTGAATGAATTTTCTGATACGAAGCATACAGTTTATTTTCTAGAAACTTTTTTCCTTTCTCTCTGGAGCGTTCAAGAGCACCGTACCTTCCTGGCGGCGCTTCTACCATTCTTCAGGGCGCCGTGTTGGGTCAGCATCCAATAATTTTTTTCCCCTGATAAGCATAATTATACGATTGTGTTCTGATCTGGGCAAGCACCCCAATTCATTTCTACGCTTATTTTTACTGACTAAACTTCTACTCTAAGAATATTGTCAAGTATTAGAGGCTGTAGTAGCGCCCTGCGTCCAAGCCTCGGCCAGTGCTCCACACGGTAGTTATAAATAAAACCAAAATTTTCTTTTATTTTTTTCAGCACTCTCGACGCTGCAACATTATCGTTGCTCCATTGGTGCGGCAAATTTGCTGCTATACCTACCGCGCAGCACTTGACATTGAGGTCTCCACCACAAGCTATACAGCACACTGCTTCAGCGGGCGTTCTCGCACTCCTTCGCCAAGTTCGTTTTCTTTTGTTGCTTGAGAGGAACATTGAAGGAAAGACGCAGACGACAAAGTTTTCTTTTTTCACCCTCCGTTTCCGCGGCTTAGTGGCAGCGGCTTACGCGACACTGCGTTCGACTGCAGTGTACACGATAATGTTCACTTTCTTTGGGAGCGGGGTTTATATGTCGGGTTATAAGTGATAGGGAAAAAAAAGAAATCTCCAAATAAAAAAAGAATGAGGAAGGCAGGCTCAGATAATAATTTGGCATATTGACAAAAAACTAACATAAGCAACCTTTGTAATTGCTGAAACGTTATCCAATAAGGCATTGCAAATTCAATTAACTTCATTTTATTGCCATCCGTCTTTCACGCGCATTTAGATGTTCAACAAATTTCGAGAAAATTTTCAAGATTATTCGGGTATCGTTTACTCAGAACTTCTGTGTGCAGCTGCTCGCAGAAATTCCGAAAACACAAACGCCACGACAAGTTCAATATAGTCGCACAGTAAGCGAGCATACAGTCACAGATAGAACCGTGCACAACAGATTTAATGAGACGCTCGCCCAACCCAATGCATCTCCTGAATCGGGAACTGTGAGTCCGGCTTACGGGTAAACTTGATGCTTTTGCGGTTCCATATTGGAGATCTTTTTGTGAGCAGCAGCTATTGGTTCCATATACAGCTGCTTGGAATCTACGTACATCGCGAGCGTTGTGTCTGAGTCTCTTTCCTGTCCTGTTTTTTCAAGCTGTTTTCCTTCTTAGCACCGCGTACGAACTAGCCCAACAGCAAACTATACTGAGAGATTATCCACGTAAGTGAGAGAAGAAAAAAAAAGAATCATGAGCGAGCAGCACTTTGGGACAAACGATGCGCAACTAGTGGAAGTGTCGCCATAGGTCTGGCGGAAAATGCAACAAAATTACAAAAAAACAATCCCATTAGCAAAATTTAAGTTGTGCATACAAACTACGAAATGTCAGGCGACGTGAATTAGGGGGGACGTTCCCAAGCGTTGATTCACGCACTCCGTAACCGACGATGTAAACAAAAGTTAAGTGAAAGACCACTTATTTTGAGAGCACACGTTCATCATAATGACCAAATTGAACGTGTCTAAATCATTATACAGAGCGAGGTGAGGTACAGTTTTCTGTTTTGACAATACAGTGCCAGTGTACATACTTCGAAGATTTTAGGGCAGCTGCGAGGCGAAATATTTTCCATCTACACGTGACGGACAGGAATATACATAAATGAGGCCAAATATTACTCAATAGCTTGCAACTAAACTTGCTTAAAATTAGGTGAGCGAAAATACATCCGCTAGCCTCTGGTCGCTTGGTTCAGTGACAAACCAGGAATCCACGGGCAGGCCGATAATTTCAAGGAAAGAAGAAGAAAAAAACGAAATGTTCGCAGGAGAGCATGCCTTCGTGCGAACGCTTCATCGAAAATGTCAGTTTCGCAAGCCCACTCGTCGCGACCGGAGGGAGGCGGAGAACACGTCAATCTTTCGGATCGCTCGCATACTTGTCACGTGCATCACAGCCGTCGGAGTGAAACATGCATTCGGCTACAGTGCCATGAGTCGCCTCGACCGACTGTCTCGAGTCTCACAACAGAAACGACGTCCCTGGACGCGTTTCATTGTCGAAACGGGCCTCGTGCTCAGTACAGGTGGCGTTACGTCCGCGGCAATCTTTCTCTTTCTCGGCGCGCAACATAGGCAAGCGGAAGTGAAAGGCTGAGCGCGTGCTGACTCATCGTGCCAAAGTTGCACTCACCGCGGGCGCATGGGGCAGCCGAGGTGCGTCGGCGGGCGCAGGTGTGAGACGGCAGGAGCACGCTGGCCGCGAGGCGCCGGCGACGCTCGGTTCTCGCGCCGCCGCGCGAAGGAAATCGCCGCTCAAAGGCGCGCGGGCGACGCGAGCGCCGCCACCGCGCCTCCCCTGTGCACCTCCTCGGTGGACCCCGCGTGTTCACACCTCCTCCCCCGAGCACATTTTCCTTCTCTCTGCTCCGAAACTCAAGAACACCGGAGTGACCGCTCCGTGCGCGAGTCGGGGGTTCTTCGTTCCGCTCCTTCGCCTCGTGGACCCGCCGCGGCCCTTATTGTTGATATAATTATGATGATAACGGTGACATAACACCTCCTCTGAAAAGGAGCGGTGGCACGCGTCACAGAGATCGTTCCTTTTGCCTTCCGCCAGCATCGCAATGGTTCAAATACACACTTATCACCGGAGCGCTCTCTTCCTCTCCTTCATTGCAAGTCGCGCTTGCTTCGCCACCCCCTTTACTCCACTCGAGCGTCGCAAATGCGTGGGCGGCGTTTCACGTTACGGAGTTTGTCCGATTGGAGTTTCAGCGCCGAGGTCGCTGTACCTGACGGCGGCGTTTTAGTTTACTGAATGCGTTGCATATCTCTGATAACTTGTTTATTCGCACTGTCAGCATACATGCCAATACAGGAGCGCCGTGTTGGGCTCAAGGAAATTACTTTATCTGCAGTGCAAATATAAAGTGCGCGCGAAAATGTGGGCGAACAGCGCACAGAAAAGGCATAGAAACAAAGTTGAGATGCACACACTTGTACATATCCAACGTACCAGAGCTACAGCGTTCATAAAAACAAAGACCAAACAAACAAATCTAATCATTCGATTCCAATTCTGCTACGTAACTGTGCATCGCAACCTCTTCAGGAGGATTAGCTTTGACAAGGAACCAAAATTATTGAACCTAAGCACTCTTCGGTATTAAGCTGTCACCCAGTGTCTCCTCCCCACAATATCAATGGTTATATGAAAGAGCTCACAAAGCTTTTTGGCTAGTCCATAGGAACTGCATATAGGAAGGAATATATAGAAAGGAATCCCTGCGAAAGTCTCAGGCATGTTGTGCCAGCATTTCGCGCTACAGGGTTTAGTTACTCGTGAAATACGCTGGAGGTGTTACAAAACAGCTACGACAAATTGTGTGTAAGACCAAATGCCAGCCGATTTTGATGGAACGTATTGCAGTGAAGGCGACCAGCCAACAAGCAGCCCTTACGAACGAAAAGCCTAGTGAATGCATGGTCCTGGTGTATCTTGAAGGGAGCATTGTTTTGCAGTACTACTGTACAGTGCTTTTGCCCCGCTTATCACGCACGTGTTTCGTGCAGGATGGTTATCACTTGAATAAGTTATCTATTTCCATCGGAGTGTGGCCGCAGTGACCAGGAATGGAACGCGCGAACTCGTGCTCAGCAGCAGGACGTCATAGCCACTGAATCATCGTGGTGGGCCACAGGCGCACTCGACATCAGCATGTTCGGGAGCTGAGACGGGACCGCATTAATTATTCTGACGGAATTAAAGGAAACTAGAGAAGACCGTACAGGAAACGATCAGTAACGCCAACTCCTTTATAAGCCCACTTTATATGCTTAGAATTTCACTCTCACCGCCGAAGACGGTGGGTCCGACGGCACCCTTTGCCCCTCTCTGGCTTCATTACACTCCACCGGGATGGCATCGTAGTTTACGCGGCAACGCTGATTCGAGGACCCCACCTTGAGCGGCCTCATTGGGCTTCGGGACTGCAGGAAGGGGAGCGCCGGATTTGCCCTTGAAAAGGTCCTCGCGCGCCCATCGTGGCTGATTAAAGAATGTTTCGTAACCGCAGTTGCGTCCGCAAGAGACGGTGCGGCCTCTCGAGGGCCACCCGAGCTTACGGCAACCAAGGCTGACAGGCGCAACTGACAAGCGAACCCTGACGCCATGTCCGCGTAATATTCGCGCAAAGGACGCGTCACAGGCACTGACACACACAGCCGGCAGCGCGCCGAGCAACCACAGGGGCAGCGGGCTGCGCTGTGCGCCCAGAGAAACGCCAGCGGCCACAGAAAATCGGGCGAGCAACGCAAGCGGCCACGAAGCAATGCGGAAAACTGTGCAAGTTGCAGGATTGCTCTCCCAGGGCTACATTCTTCGCGTTCGGCCGAGCTGGCTGCAGTGCAAAGTCATTGAATAGTCGAATGTGCAGGTAATAATAATAATAATAATAATAATAATAATAATAATAATAATAATAATAATAATAATAATAATAATAATAAAGAAGAGAAGAAAGCAAGGAAGGGAAGAAAAAAAAAGGAGAGAAAGACAAAACAAACCAAGGGCGCTATAACGGAAAGCTATTCCAAACTTTTCTATTCCAATTCTGCAATCAGCCCATCCCGATTGGTGAAAAAAAATTCGGACCACCCCCACTTCGGCTGTCAGTCACGCGACGTCACGAAAATGGCGAAAATTTGATATGATATGTGCACACTGATTATGCGTAATCATACCAAACGAAAGAAACATAATTATTTTTGATTCGACGCCTTTTTCGCGATTAGCCCTCTGCTATTGGCCAAGCGTCTTTGGGCTGCGCTCACTTCGCCTGTCTGACACGCGACTTCATAAAACCGCGAAAACTCACCGCGTCAAAGTGACGTGTACGCGTTAAAGGCGCATTAATATGCCAAACAAAATTGATTTTTTTTTTCAAAATAGCCGGGCTGTGCCCCGTTCCGGAATAGAAGATAGCTGGCCGCCGATTGTTCTGGCACTGGCAAGTCGGAGCTGCCGGGGAACATGGATTTATTTGCGCATAACAAGCATTTTTGCGTGGCAGTGTAACGTTATCGAGCCCTTTAGGCGCATATACGACTTGGCTCTGCCGACTCGTCTTTGCGGAGGATCGGTTCTGGCGGCATTTTTAACCTTCCGTTGCACGCCGCCGCGTTTTTCGACCAGCCACCGCAAGCTATAGGCAAGGGAAAACGGAACAATCGCAGACGCCGGCGCCACCCTTCTCATCAGGTTATCTGGTTTCACTGTGCTGGCTTGGCCCCATCGAAACCCTCTGCACGTAAGTGTGCTCCTCGACTTGTGTCAGCCAATTAGATAAGAAAGACTACTCAATGTAAACAATGCTATTCGCTTTGAAAGCAAAATAAGTGTCCTCCTGTAAACGAGGACCGCGTTTGATTGGTCTTTTCAAACAACGCGGCGGGTTACCACCCGATGCTTGCGTCGTTGGTTACGTAAATTTGACGTCAGGCGATTGGAATAAAAACAGATTGGGATAGTTATACGTTATAGGACCCCAACCAACAAACAAAGAAACCCAGAACACCAGCTTCTTCTATCGACTACCGTAAAGTAGCGCCGAAGTGTTCGTACTTTCGACACGTGAGTACAGACACCTTGCGCTGGAGCTTTCCACACTTGACAGCAGGGCGAGAACCAGCCTAGCGAGTGATGGAAGCTAAATGGTAGCGACGCAATCAACACTCGCCGCTACACCTCCGTTCGCGTCGTAGAGTGAGCGCAACATCGCCTATCACGCATCTCTAGAGGCGCTATAACATTCAAAGTCGGTCGCACAATTCACAGGCTCTTATAAGAACTTGAGCATAGCCCTTAAGGCCTTGAGTGCCGAATCCCGTCTGGATCAATGAGCTTGAATTTTTTCCTTCGTGAAGGGATGATCTTCACGTTTTGCGAGCGCGGGCGCGAGCACTTTTCCGCCACATTGTTACGGGGACAGTCACAGAGGAGGTGCTCGATCGTATCCTCGCAACTGCAGGTGTCGCAAGCAGGGTGTCGGCCATTCCAATGTGGAAGGAATAGGCGTTCGTGAATGCCACGCCGAGCCACAGGCGGCACAAACGTGTTGCTTCCGCTCGAGGTAACTCGGGTGGAAGACGGAGTTGTGACAAATGGTCATCTAGCCTGCTTGAGCTAATCATGTATGCTATACATGCTTTTCAGTCTAGCATTCTGCCTGCATCTTTTTAAACTTTTTTTCATCTTCCTTAAAACTTGTATACCTACCTTGCACCGCTACCTATGCTTGCAACGGATCCGGTCCTATCAATCTCATCGCTGCTTTTTCTCTAAACGTCTCTTGCTTATCTCGACTGCTGACCGGTTAACGCCTCCATTCACTTTAAATTCCAGCGCTTCTGGAAGATGGACGCTACCTACGAATCTCACTGAGTGAATACCTTGACATTACATTAGAATGTACTGAGTCGTCTACGGATTTTTCCTGCAGCAGACATATGCCTCATCTCATTGCGAATATTTGCAGCGGAAAGTTTTTGCCCTTAGGCTCTCAAATAGCAAGTCACTTTCCTCCGTGTTATCATAGAAATTTTCCTAATTAATTTTTTCTCATTATTGTAAATCTGCATGGCCTTTTACATTTCCTTTCTTTGCATCCAATTCGCTGCCTCTGTTTCTCTCACTTTCTTTCTGATCTAGTTGTCTATCTACGCTTTCAATTACTCTGTACTTGGTTGCCAACTTTCTTTACCTCTTCCTATATTCTGTGTCCACGCTTTTTAGGTACAGATACTTGAGCACTTTAGCCGCCCATTTCTTTTGATTGACGTTCCTGAGCCTTTCTTCAAAACTAATTTTGCTCAGCGCCGTGGAGACGCCACGCTCTTGTATCGACTGTGGTTGGGCGTTGCCTTCACCAAAGCCTATGCATTCCGCATAGGGATGACCGACACCGCAACCTGTGACCACTGCGGCCATGAAGAATCAACTGAACATATTTTGTGCGCTTGCCCGCAGTACAGTTCACAGAGGGAATGCCTTCACGATGACCTTGACCAACTAGACGACCAACCGCTATCCGAAAAAAAAAAATTATACACCATCGAATGGACCTAACGGCACAGAAGAAGGCCGTGCAAGCGCTATTGCGCTTTCTGCGCTCTACCGGCCTTCGCGAACGTCTTTAACTGGAACGCCTTTTGTGTGTGTGTGTCTCCATGTGTGCGTGTTTTTTTTTTTTGCGTTTTCTGCTCTGTCATCTTTCTAACCCCCTATCTCCCATCCCCAGTGTGGGGTAGCAAACCGGATACTAATATTTGGTTAACCTCCCTGCCTTTCCTTTTCATATCACTCTCTTGCTCAGCGCTTCTCTGACTTCAAACGAGGCACAACCCATGTCCCCCTGCATTGCCTCATTTGTGGTTTTACCGCGCTCTCCCAAAGCCAATCGGCCCACCGATCTTTGGTTAACTTCCAGCCCCAACAAGATATGCAATTTTAAGCACAGAATGGCATTTGCGAACGTTATAGTTGGAACCATTGCTCCTTTCCAGATTCCACGCATCCCCTCGTATTTATTGTGGCCCCAAAGTGCCCTATGTTTCATTACTGATGCATTCCGCTTCTCTTTTATTTTCAGGTTATCTTGGTGGGTGCTTGAGTAAGTCTATCCTTCGTTTATGTATACATCGATGTATCTATATTGCTTGGCTATGGGCATGACTTGCTGTTGAATTGACACCACGTAATTACTCGTCTCTTCATTAAAGATCATAATTCTCAATTTCTCTGTGCTAAATTGAGTGGGCAAGGGAGCAGCGATACGATGTGGTTCACCAACGTCTTTCGTTGTTTCATCTTTCAATGTCCGGTCCTCTTCACTGGCAGCGTCGCTTCATATCCAGTTCTGTGCTACGACGGAATCCCATCGGCGCTTTTCGACAGGAGTGCGCCGGCATCAAGTGACAAATGCTCCGGTGGCCTATGGAATGCTTTCATGACGCAGCTGGCGACCGCTTCGCAAGATTTTTGCCCCGGATCGGCATCGACGTCAACCATCGCAGAAGATATAAATGGGCTGCACCGTCGCCACCCCTTCAGTGGGCATGGGAGCAGCGATACCATGTGGTTCACCAACGTCTTTCGTTTTTTCATCCTTCAGGTTAGTCCAGTCGCATCCAAGCGTTCAAATTATGTCTGCCTCGTTATGCTCCCTTGCCCACAAGTGCTGTTAGAAAATCTATGCTAGTGTTATTACATGCTCAAATTGCTTTTGTCCGGAGATGTTGAATTAAACCCTGGCCCTGGCCATAGCACTCGTAGCAACCCCCAAAACCCGACGCCCGAATATGACAGCGGTCTCATACTCACCCTTCTACAGGATCTAAGAACCCGCTCAACAAACATTGAACAAGGGCAGGTCGAAATAGTACACTCAGTTAAGTCTATTACATGCAATCAAGAGGAACTAGACGTAAGGTTACTGATATTTCAAACCGGTTTATAAATGTTGAGACCAAACTTGCGGGTTTTGAATCCGTCCGTCAGGACGATTCAAAACAAGTCACCTGTCAAGGTCAAGTCACCTGTCAAACTGTCAAGTCAACTGCTGAACGACTAGCCAAAGAAAATTATTCATTAAGTGCCCGAATGAACGACCTTGAAGATAGATCCCGTAGAGATAACGTCTTATTTTTCGGTATATCTGAAGGCACCGAAAGCACCGAAATGTGGTTGCAGTCAGAGGAAAAACTTGTTTAATATAATACAGCAAGAAATGTCAATTACCCTCTCTAGTACCGATATCGCCCGGGCCCACCGAATCGGCATTGCAGTCTACCAAAACGCGGCCAATAATGGTGAAATTTTCCAACTACAAAACAAAGAAATGCTATTAAATGCTCAGTCTAAATTCAAAGATTCAGATGTTTCTATGTCTGAAGATTTTAGTTCATCTACCCCAAGACATACTAGAAAAAAACTGGTGGAATTTGCGAAGGAAACTGCGCCTAACACGCGCTTCAAACAGAGGCACGTAAGGTTATTCTTAAACAAGAAATGCTACAGCTATTGTACTGAAAGTGATAGCGTTTTTGAACAAACTAGCGTGTATGCTACTACTTCAAGTGTTGATCCCAGCGCCGCAGGTGGTTCTGATGATTCGACATAGCTGGCTGGGCGCCTCCGTCCGCGTGCGCAGTCGATCTCTGGAATTTCAGTGCTGTTCACAAATATACGCAGTGTTGTTCGCAATCGCGATGACCTTTCCTGTGCCGCCGATACCGCATCGGCCGACATTGGCCTAACGGAAACATGGCTGAATGATTGTCAGAAGCACGGAAATCCTCGCTACCCAAAAGCGGTACTCTACGTTTTGCTGTGATCGCGCAGTCGCACCTGGTGGCGGTGTTCTGGTCGCTGTCTCTGATCATCTCGATAGCCTTCACATTGATATTCCTACGACACTAGAGTTTTTATGCGTGCAGATCACGACAGAATATCAAAAACTTCTATTGTGAGCATGCTACCGTTCGCCCTCTACTGGGATTGATTTTTCCAGCGACCTTCATGACGCGCTAAGCGCTGTGTGCCAAATTTCCGAATCTTCCTGTTTTTTTTATTTGGTGTTTTTAATTTCCCTAATATTACCTGGTCTAGCGTTTTGTATACCACTATCAAGTCTTCGTCAAAATCGTCTAATTTTGTAAATCTTTCTTCCGACTTTTGTTTAACTCAAGTAATAACGCAGCCTACGAGGGTCACATCTTCAACATCCAATGTATTAGACTTGTTGCTAACAACGGCCCCTGATGCTGTTTCTAATATTACCTATTTATTAGGTATAAGCGATCATTCTTTATTACATGTCATGTTGAACTTCCCTGCTCGAATGTCACATAACAATATAAAAGTAATATATGATTATGCTAAAGGATATTACACTGCAATCAATAAAACACTTCAAGACTTCCTTGACGAATTTCTGGCAAACTTCAACGAAAGATCCGTAAATACCAATTGGCAACTTTTCATAAATAAGCTTTGCGAATTGGTCGACTTGTATATTCCTCGAAAAACCTTTTAACTAACTGCCACTATCCATGGTCCAACCGTTCGTTAAAACGTCTGGCAAACAAAAAAGGAGGCTTTTCCGCAAAGCTAAGTCTTTTGGAAAGCGTGAGCACTCGTCAGCACTCCAAAAAACTGTTAACAGCTACAAGAAGTCTTTGAAGGAATCGAAGCACTACTACTTTAATGTGACGTTGCCAACGGTTCTAACGAGTAATAAAAAAAAATTTCGGAGTAGTGTCAATAAACGAGAGCAGTCACTTATATCCCTCGTTGACCCTCAGTCAAACCCTATTTCAAGCACTGACGTCGCTGAGATCCTTAACGAGACCTTTAGTGCAGCTTTTTCAAGCACCATAACTGACATTACTGATGTTAGAGACTATGCATGTAACATAAGCTTTCCAATGGACCCTGTCAGGTTTAGTTATGACGGAACTATCAACATAATTAACAATTTGGAAATCTCCTCTTCTTGCGGGCCTGATAACATTACCACCAAAGTCCTGAAGAATTACTAAAGTGTACTCTGCAATTTTTTACTGAAGGTATGTGAGCAATCGCTTGAAACAGGAGATATACCGCACGAATGGAAACTGGCTAAAGTGATTCCACTCCATAAATCTGGCGACAGGCATTCACCTTTCCCTTATCGTCCCATATCATTAACTTTCATTTCCTGTAAAATCATGGAGCATATAATATTTTCTCAATTATCTGGTTTTCTTGAATCATTTTCGTTTTTCACGCCTACACAACATGGTTTCAGGAAACAGTTTTCCTGTGAAACACAGTTATTATCTTTCAGCAATGAAGTTTATTCCATTCTTGATGAAGGTTCAGAGGTCGACGTCATCTTCTTAGATTTTTGCAGGGCTTTCGATAAAGTGTCCCATAGTCTGCTGTTGTATAAGCTTGCTCATCTTCATATCGACCCGAATGTTCTAGCATCGATTCGTTGTTTTTTATCTAATCACTCGCAGTTTGTCCACGTTAACGGTTTTCAATCATCTTCAATGCCGGTTACGTCTGGGGTACCACAAGGATCGGTACTCGGACCCTTGTTGTTTCCTTGTGTACATTAATGATCCGCCTAACAATATGAAATCTTCTATCAAACTCGTTGCAGATGATTGCATACTATATCGTGAAATTAAAAACACTAATGATGTCCACTTATTGCAAGCAGATCTCAACTGCGTTACTGACTGGTGCACTAAATGGAAATGGTTTTTAACGCATCAAAATGCAGATTCATGCGCTTTTCGCGTCAAGGCGTCTCGCCACCAGCGTCTTACAGCATCAACAATGCTTCGTTAGCCCCGGTTACCTCGTATAAATACCTTGATGTAGATCTGACATAAAATTTATCCTGAAACCAGCATATCACCTACATTACTGGAAACGCGAACCGCATGCTCGGTTACATAAAAAAGAAACTTTTCTAATGCATCCATTTCAGTCAAACTTCTTTATAAAACACTGGTTCGTTCAAAGCTTGAATACGCCGCGTCGATATGGGACCCTCAAGCTAAATCCCTTATATCTGTGTTGGAAGCTGTTCAGAACCATGCCGCTCGTTTTATCCTCCACAACTATGACCGCACATCAAGTGTCACACTAATGAAACACACTTTGTCACTACCATTACTTTCATTGCGCAGAAGAATTTCACGACTCTGTCTTTTTTAAAGATCTGCAATCTGAATCCTGTTTTGAAAAACGCTTTGCTCCTTCAACCCACCTATGTTTCATCGCGCATTGACCATCCACGCAAAGTGGGCGTTCCACCTTGTCACACTACCGCTCGCTTAAATTCTTTTATTCCAACTACGGCATCCGAGTGGAATCACTTGCCAGCAGATGTGGCACTCGCCGACGATCTCGAGCATTTTAAGAAAAAGTTAAATGTCTGCATTTCTTGTTCATGACATGTGTGCCCTTCGTTTCGTGGTCCCTCCTGAGCTCTGTGTTGCTGATTTCTAGTTTGCCTTGCTAGTTCTTGTTTTTTTTCTTGTTCTTTTAGCTTTCCATAGATGTACGGAATTGCTGAAATCTGTAAATCTGTAAAACTCAGTGCAGTGAGCCATATGTAATGCTGTGGCCCATGAATGTATTTCTATTCCTTGTTATCTGTGTTATTGTATGTCTTGTTTCACTCCCCTTAATAATGCCCGCAGGGCCCATGAGGGTACTTAAAATAAATAAATAAAATAAATTTAAGGTCTAGATTTGTCGTTGCGTTTCCACACATATTGGCCAGTCTATTTAAATCTCTTGAATTGCCCGTTAGTATCACTATGTTGTCCGCATCCGGGGACCTCCTGTTGTACTATTTGTCCATTACGCGAGTATAATAAATCAAAATCCTAATTGACTGTTTTCCAGTTGTCTTTCTAGGCCTTTAAAATAAAGCGTGAACAACAGTGGAGGCAGAGGGCATCCTTGCTTTAGTCTTTGGTGAATTTCCACCACTTCATTACAATTTCGGCCTTTCCATACAATTTTTTCTCGGTTGTCTTTATATATCTCCCTCAGCAGCTCCACGAAACCATTATCTATGCCTTCGTGCTTGAGAATATCCCATAACTCCCTGGCTACGTTGTCGTAGGCTCCCTTAATATCTAGGAATGCTATCGTTAAAGGTCTATTCTGAGCTACTGATATCTCTATGCACTGAGTTAGAACAAAATATTATCTTCTAAACGTCTGCCTGGTCTTAATCCATTCTGTTGTTCCCCCAGTACATCATTTGTTTCCGCCCATTCCGACAGTTTGAATTTTATGGCTTGCATTGCCATTATACAGGGTGTTTCAGCTAACTTTAGCCAGAGTTTAAAAATATGCCGATGCACTCTAAGATGACGCGATCAAATGCATGTTGCTCACTTGTGTATGTAGTGTGTCACGCTATTTTTTGTATTTTGCTTAATTAGATAATTAGTCAAGATGAATTAACCAAATTCTGAAGCAACGAAGCTAGGAAATAAATTGCAATGAGAAAGTTGCAGAGCGGTTTGCAAAACGTCCGAACAAACAGTTTCTGTCTTTCTATCTATCAAGTATTATTATTTTTCAGCTTACTGCGGGTGCCCGCGAAATAGAAAAAAAAAAAAAAACACCACGTGACATGACCGCTTGCGCGTCGTGATTGCACTGCTCCCAAGCGTTCCGCGCACAAACGAACATAGCATTTACCGGGTGTGCTCACCCGGCTCAACCTGACAGCAACTCGCAAAGTGTCGCATCCAGCTGGTTAGGCGTCCGTTCGCTGCCCAATAACGATAGCTACTATATACACTGCAAGTAAACCTTTACAGATACTCACTAAAGAAGAATTATTGCGACCACGCAGTATAGACCATTGTATGCGCAGAAGGCCATAAGAGAACTGTTGCACTTTTTGAAGACGACTGGTCTCTGCGAAAGCTTTTGATTGCGTGGCGAACGCTTTTGTGTGTGCGTGCGCATAACTTGTTCTTCCTTTCCTTCTCTGCCCACTTCCACTGATCCCAGCGCAGAGTAGCAAACCAGGTGCAACATGGTTAACCACCCTGCATTTCCTTTTCTTTGTCCCACTTCCATCCGCGCTAACAATGTTATACCCCTCTTGAATGAATTCTGGAGTTTTACGTACCGAAACCGTGATTTGATTATGAGGCACGCCGTAGTGAGGAGGTTGCGGATTAATTTTGAGCACCTGGGGATCTTTAACGTGTCTACAATGCACGGGACACGGGTGTTTTTGCGTTTCGCCTCCACCGAAATGCGGCCGCCGCGGCCGGGATTTAATCCCGCAGCTACATGCTTAGCAGCGCAACACCATAGCCGCAAGGCCACCACGGTGGGTTATCTCCTCTTCAGTTCAGCCGAAGTAATAGAGAGAAAGAAGAAAGGGAGAAGGCAATGTCGTTAACAAGAAAAGCGTATGGTTACCCTACGCTAGGGGGGGGGGGGGTAGTTAAAGATGTTCCTAAAGAGAACGAGACGGGATCCACTTCAATTACAGGCTTGGACGAGAAATGGGCTGGCGACTTGCTGGTCGCGCTGTTGCTTTTTTAGGGGGACCACGGGCGCTCAGGAGGCCAGAGTAGGTAGTAATGAAGAAGGTCCCCTAGGGGAACCTCAGAATAGCATCGCCGTCAATAAGAGAAAAAGGAGGAAAACAAGAAATAGAGCTCGCCAAGCAATAGGCTACATCAACATGCAGGGCGGCAGAAGAAAGGTAAAGTGTGCTGAGATTGAGCAGCAGTTAAACAGAGAACAAATAGGGGTGTATGCCGTTACAGAAACGCACCTTAGAGACTCGGAAAAGCCACCAGAGATTAAAAAATATGTTTGGGAAGGGTGCAACGGAAATAACTCGGAAAGAAAGAGAGGGGGAGTCGGAATGCTCATCCATCAGGGAGCCAAATGGAAAAGAGTAAATTCGAAATGGCAAGAACATCTTTGGCTATCAGGTACAATGAGTGAAAAAAAAAAGAATTTCGCTGGACGTAACGTATTTGTGGACCGCAAATAATTGCACAGAGAAGAACCAAGAGTTAGTGGAATGCAGAAGTGCTGATATTAAGGGTTTCGAGAATGATGCCGAAATTATCCTATTAGGTGACATGAATGCCCACATACAGGACCTAGATGGCTATACCGACAACAACGGGAATTCAATGCTAGATCTTTGTGAGCAACATAACATCGTTATTGTGAATACAGGGCCTAAGTGTGAAGGGCGGATCACGTGGGAAGTGGGAGTCGAGTGGGAGTTGAGAGAAATGGTCATTGACGA
The DNA here is from genome assembly GCF_023375885.2 of Dermacentor andersoni. Classification (NCBI taxonomy): domain Eukaryota; kingdom Metazoa; phylum Arthropoda; class Arachnida; order Ixodida; family Ixodidae; genus Dermacentor; species Dermacentor andersoni. The sequence continues at coordinate 47,131,490 of NC_092814.1, forward strand.
GCAAGGGTATAGCAGCATAGGGAGTGACTAAAAATGCATCATTTTGAAAATCGGATTTGTATTTACGAAAGAGAGCAAGGAGTGTAAAATGGCCAGTCCAACTTTGAACACTGAACAAATAACAAACATAGTCGCAAGAGTCGAGGAAGAAATTTGCAAATGGCCAGGTGAAGAGTGGGAATATAGTGAGCTTCTAAGTGTAATAACGACAGAAATATGGAAAGAAAAACAACATGGTGGTTGGAAAGGAAAAAAAGAAACCGAAAAGCTGGTGGAACAAGGAGATACGAGAAGCGATCGCCGAACGACAGAAATCATCCCCAGAGCACAGACAGCCAAAGAATGCGCAGTTGCCGCAGGATGAAGTAGCCAGTAAATGGGAAATATACGGAGAGAAAAAGTCTATGGTTCAAATACTGATGCAAAAAAGATAAAAGGTGAAAGTGAACGTTGGTTGTCAGAAATACGTGAGAAAAAGAAGGCCGCACCTAGAATGTTTTGGAACCACATAAATTTATTAGGCAGGAAGCCAACAACAATACAACAACATATCCTAGATATGTTCGCTTTCAGCTGGAATCTTGTTCCTCAGTGAAATGGCGCAGCCCACTGTCGGGGATCGGCCATGAGTCGGGCGGGAAAAAGACCGAATCTTGTAAATGTCCCTGCGGCATGATCAGCAATGGTGAGAGAGGGTGGCAGTTCCCCGCCATGTTTGCCCAACTGTATGAAAAGGCCGTCTCCGCGATCGGCGGCGAGCGGCATTCCTCAAAAAGTAAGTCCGACACCCATTAGCGCCGCGGCAGAAAAATATTATGTGTCTTCTTGCCATTCTGCACTTCCATATGTTCTGCAGTGTCAGATCGCGGGCTGGGCAACGAGGCATTAATTCTAAGCGTTAGTATGCAACAGCGCGCTACCGGTGTAAACTCGGAGGCCATCCAGGCGGAGGGGTATGTCGCGCGCGCGCCGCTGGATGGCGCAGCGTGTTCAGAGGGAAGCGTGAGAGAAGGAGCTCGGCTGCAGTGCATGATGCATACATGACGCGTTATGGCCGGTAGAGCGACCAACCTCAGGTCCGGCTACTGAGCCGCTGGATTGCGAAAGAACGTTTCTTATTAAACGATGGCCTCTAGTGCATCGCCACTTGCTGCTAATAACAATAACGACGATAAACATTCCCAAAAGAATGTTTGTCGTCGGCACGGGAGCTTAAGTTCACAAAATTGTGATTTGCGAGCGATCTGTCAGGGATATATATTCCCGGTGTTTCTTGTTATGTTAGGAATTAGGAGAACAATAACCAAGCAGAGAAGGCTGTCTACGCACCGTCTATAAATATGAACACGGCTCTGTTCTAAACCTGTCTCACCAGCGTTTTGTTTAATTTCTTATTTAAACTGCCATAGTTGAAAGTAAACATTTTTCTTTCCCCACGATCTTCTTTCTCTCGTTCCCGTGGTAATTATGAACCACGCCACAAGACGCTCCGAGCTCATAAACACCAACATCGTTGTGGACAAACTAATCTCGACGTGTATGAAAACGCGGACTGTATATACAGGAATGGTATTTGCCTCTTGCAAGTTCAGAGCCGTAAGCGCGCTGTTAAGAACCATTTAAAGCGTCGACAAATTTTCCCACCTATAACAGGATAAATTTAACCAGACGGCGAGTCGACAAATTTCTTTCTTTTTTTTTTTTTTCAACGCTTCGTGATGTTACTTCTTTTTTTTTTTCGTTCTTCATCGAGAGTGAGCGACAGCGCTGTGAGACGACGACCAGTCGAACACTTCTCTCCCAGCCTATTCCTCGATTCCCTAATCGGCTCGTAACGCCGTTCTGTCGCATTAATTGCTGCGCACGCGTCGGCGGTTTTTCAATTTCCACGGCGGGAACTTCGCGGTGAGGCGGCGGAGCACTGCGACGTGCGTTCGCCGCGGGAGCGACGGGCGACTCAACTGGCTCGCAAGCGCCGCTCTCGCACTCGTTGCCGGCGAACGGGCGGGATTTAGCGATAAGATGAGACGAACCGCGGGACCCGGAGTGCAGTGCGTAATGGGAAGCCGCCGGTAGCCAGAGGGCGTCGCGAAGGGGAGTGCCGCGTGTAATGAGCGTCATGCCCAACTCCCTCGGCACAACGCGCGAATGACTCCCCTAGGAGGGGAAAGTATGCCTCCTCTATGTACAAGCACACGGGCGACAGTGCGCAGTAAGAACGTGCCGGATGTGTTTGCCCAAGCAACTCTCGCGCTATGAGAGAGGCCAGCAAGAAGTACAGTCGTTGCCTGTCACACGGACAGCTAAAACAGCAGTTTAAAAAGAGCTACAGCGTTATAACGCTCGCAGACCAGGACGGAGGCTACCGTTTCGCACTAAACGAATGTAAGACTTTCTCCAGGCGACTTGTATGCATTGCAGTTTTATGGACTACCAAACACCGTTATTTCTGTGCAGCGACATATTGATACGGGAAAGAGGCAGGCGCACAGACGTAAACGGGTGTGTATATACAGGAGACAGAAATGGCGCCCTTCTTCCCTCGAGACACCGTCATCGTTCTGTTCCCCGCAACAATATTTACAGTTCGAACAGAACCATAGCAAAGCAGAGTGAACACGCACGTGGATGAGTCGAGTGCGTCCAACGACATAGAGAAGTGTCGGGAGAAGCAGGCGTCATCACGCAGCGATCTGGCCACAGCGCGCAATTCACTCAAACGAGGGTGGGGGAGGGGCACTTAGTAAACAAGTGGCGTTCCTGCGGTGTCTCGGACAGTCCCTTATTCTAGTTAATGCCGTGCCGCTTTCCTTTATCCTGACGGGTGGCCGACAAGCCCGATCTGCGAACCTCGTCGCCAACGGATGTGTCAACACCGCGGCGACGACGATGCCTCCCGCCCTACACCGGGGCGTTGTTTACGCACTGCCAAAAAAGGCAACTCGATCTGCCGAGATGCCGAAAGTCAGGGTCGCCGCAGCCGGTTTCTCGTGCGCGCCTCTTCCGATGAGAGTCCGGCCGCGCCGCTGCACTTCCCCGCCAGCTCTAGTGGCTCTTTTTCTCTTTGCGCTCTTTTGTCCGGCGTCGCTCATTTTCCGCGCAGTGTCGCGCGACCTTGTCATCACGCAGTGGGCGGCGGCACGAGTCGATTGCGCCCTCTCGTATTAGAAAACGAGCACAGCGGAGATCTAAGTCGCGAGAGCCTCTCGCTACAGTTGTCCGACCGCTGCCTTCTGAATGGCCAATAGGCACCGGCACGTAGAGGCTGCGAATAGTGCGACTCGGCGATGGAAATAACGCGCGGGAGCTCGCGTGTTATCAGAGTAACGGCATTGAAAGGAATGGTAATGAGAAAGAAAAAGTCAGCCGCCTTTTCTACCCAACTTTTGTGCCTTTATGCGAAGTGAAACACCAACTCCAGGGAGGAGAGGCCTGGTTCTCTGCGCCTAGGGTTGCCAACTGTCCAGTTGACAAAGTCGGGACGGGGAAGGGGGGGGGGGGGGGAGGGAACAAGCGGCTGGCTACGACAGAGCCCGCCAGTGCGTACGTGCAGCAAAGTTGCACAAATTGTTTCAGTCCTACCACGTCGCGAACTTGCAAGAAAGGTGTGGAAGTCGCCCGATAACACGGTTACGAATACGCAGATCGAGATATTGTAAACGTAAATACTTCGTTTAGCGCAATACAACGGACATAAGAAAGGCGACAGGACAAGGCGCCTTGTCCTATCGCCTTTCTTGTGTTCTAAGTAAGTTTCTTGTTCCCCCAGTGTAGGGTAGCAAACCGGACGCTCGTCTGGTTGATCTCCCTGCCTTTCCTTTCTTTGCTATCTCTCTCTCTCTTGTGTCCGTTGTATTGCGCTAAACGAAGTATTTATGGATCCGCACCAAGTAGCCCGCCAACGCATTGTGCTGAAATATTGTAAACGGTTAGGGCTTACAACAACACTAAAACCACTTCAAAAGACGAAACCGCCTTTATGTTTACGACAACGTAACACAAGAGAAAAGAGAAGAAAGTGCAACCGAGATGCAGGCATTATGAAAAGAAAATCAGATTTATTGATTGTTATTCAATTCAGTCAAAACAAAACAAAAAAAGAAACAGTCGTGACCTTTAACCATCCGGACTGGATCAAGTGGGGACTCGGGACCTATATTCTAAAGTCGGGACTGTCCCGCGCTAAATTCGGGACGGTTGGAAACGCTGCTAAACTGACGTAGAGGGCAGGCGTAACGTATCATGGCGCACCGAACGGTTCGCGGTCACCCGCAGAGGAAGGACGACTTCTGCTTTTGTCCGCGACGGGCTCGGACCAGGCACGGCCGCTGGGGTCAGGGTTCGACAAGGCCCGAAAACGAGCCGCAGTAACCGGAGTTTATGCGCTGCGGCAGACGAGACCTGAGCGCGCCTTGGCGTGCCTAGCCGTAATCAGGGAAAGTCTCCTGGGACCAGCCCCACCCCCTTCCCGTTTCCCCTCCTTTTATCCAACCCAGCGAGCGCGATGCTGCCGGCCTTTCTTAGAAGCGCGGTCGCAAACGAGCTGGCTCGCACGAATCGCCTCCGCAGCTCGGCGACAAGCTGGATACGCGCTGACGCTGCCAGTGCGTGGCCTCCGTCTACACGAGCGTTGCCGCCTTTTGCGAGGGAAAGGCGCTGAGGTTGGACAGCCGCGCCCGAGGAACCACCCGCGTCAATCATGCGCCGCTCCGCGAAGTGCTCGCGCTGACATTTCAGTCGTCGCGGTCCTTGCCCGCGGTCCCGACGTAGTAGTGCATACACGCGCCAGACGACCGGGAACCCGTGAATGGGGGACAACAAACGCGGCACGGCCTAATCTGGCCTCCCACGCTGCCGTGCTAAAGGCGAACGCGTGTGCTACATGGGCGGCCACGGTGTACGCTTTCAGTTCTTGGCGTTATCGCAGGCTCACAAACACTTCTGTGAACACAACTTTCCGAGAATGACTGCTAATATTTAGTAAAGCAATGAAGGGGGCTAGTTGGCGAACGTTCATGGTTATATTGCGCTCAGTTTTACAAACACGATATTAAGGAAGGACAGGACGTGGACGTACGTAGCGCAAGTCCGTCCACGTCCTGTCCTTCCTTAATATCGTGTTTGTAAAACTGAGCGCAATATAACCATGGACTGCTAATATATGCGCAATGTATAGAAACTATAAGCATAATTTGCTAGTAACATCAGCAAAAATAAACTACTAGGGAGCGCACGGATCACTGCTGCGTTGGTGGCGTGATCATGGAGGAACGTACAGCGTTTGCAGAAAAATGTTTGCGTTGAAACCCCCTGTTTTAAAAGGTGACGCGCTTAGGGGTGCAACTTGAAACACAATGTTGCTGGCAACCAGCGTAAGCGCTACTACAAACTCTACTAAGCACACACTACTATAGTATGTACTAATTATAAATAATACATTAAATACACTTCTACGGCAACAATATACGCGAGAAAGAGAAAGAGAGTAAATAAGAAAATACCAACGCGCCTTAGACGCACGAGCACGTACAAGTCACAAGAACACAAATAGTCTCTATAAACGGGCACCAGCCTCAGAAGCACAGTCCAATATTTGGTTTCTTTTTCTTCGTTTGTTTCTTTTGTATTAAAGACCTAGTTTCCCATGTAATGTCAATCAGTCCTGAGGGTGCAACAAATAAAAAAAAATCAATATTGCATGGACTTTGCAGTAGAGTTAGTTGATGAGTGTCACTGGGGGGCGTGGTCAACGTTGTTGCTGGAAGTCTTGCCAGGCTCCCTGCATGCCATTTAGGGAAAGTTGCGAATTCTAAATTGCAGTTATTAGATGCACCTAAATATCTATGGTACGCCGCTCCAGCTAAGGCAGACTGTAAAATTACAATGGCTGAAGTGCGTACGCCATGCTGCCAAGTTGTTCGTGCACGCTTTATCGCGGAATTTTTTCGTGTACACACATTTGGAGTGCCAATTAATCACATCACAAAGATCGATCATCAGTACACTGCTTCTACACATGCTAAAGAGCCAGCAAAATCTAGTTCGAGCACATGGGTCAGGAAAAATACATTTTTCTTCTATAATAATAATAATAATAATAATAATAATAATAATAATAATAATAATAATAATAATAATAATAATAATAATAATAATAATTCGATTCTCTTGCCGCAATGACTAAACATTCCATCCTATCATTCACATTACCACGTGAAGCAATCGTAAACAATTCTGGCAAGTTATCAACCCTAAACCTTGTCCGCCTATATCACTCTGCGATGACCTCAGCTTTCCCGCGCGAAACGAGGACGTCGCTCAAATACTAAACTCTATCTTCTCTTCAGTGTTTACTGAGGAGCCTGTAGGGGATCTCCCAGATTATGCCTACACTGATCACCATGAGATGCATGGCATAACATTTGAAGCTAATGGCATAATAAAAATAATCAAGTGCCTGAAAGCAACATCGTCAGCTGGAATCGATTGCATCAATGCGAATATCCTAAACAATACATAATACATTTCCGGATCTCTTTCATCGCACGTTTTCCAGCAATCCCTCGTGACTGGCATTGTACTTCATGACTAGAAGGTTGGCAAAGTAATTCCTATGCACAAGAACGGCCCAAAATCATCGCGAAAAAACTATCGCCGCATATCGATTACAAGTGTACCTTCAAAAATAACGGGCACATAATTTATTCACACATCATGAAATTTCTAATACCTGTAAATTTCTTTCACCACTGCCAACATGGATTCCTAGAAGATCGCTCATGTTCTACCAAACTAGTCCTGTTCATTAACGATATCAGCTCCAGCCTAGATGTTAACGTACCCGTCGCCCGTCGACGCACTCTTTTTAGAATTTGAGAAAGCTTTTGACAGTGTTGCTCACCAACGCCTTGTACTTAAACTCTCGCGTTTAAACCTTAACCCCCTTGTCCTAAACTGGGTGCGTGACTTGCTTACTAATCGTCAACAGTTTGTGTGGGCCAACAACCGTGCGTCTCGTAATTAACGTGTCGGTTGTGTCGGCGTGCCCCAGGCCGCGCTTCTGGGTCCCTTACTTTTCCTAATTTATATAAATGATCTTCCCAATAATATCTCCTTTAACATTCGATTATTCAGCGACGACTGTGTTATTTACCGCAGCATCAAGAACAACCTTGACTCTACAAAACTCCGAAATGAGCTGCATCACGTCGAAAAATAGCGTGGCATGTGATTGAGGTCCGTCAACACAAAGAAAGCTGCACTCATTCCCTTCCACCGTCGGTCCTCATATTCCACAACATTTTACACAATTTACGGTTCCCAAATATCTTCCTTACACTGATATAAATATCTTGGCATCTGCCTATCTTGTGATCTTACATGGTCGTCTCACATAATTAACATCACAAACGATGATAACCGTACCCTCGCTTATTCACGTCGGAACTTGCATCACACCCCGTCCTCTGCGAAAATACTTGCTTACCGAACACTGGTGCGACCTAAACTCGAGTACGCCAGCGTAGTTTGGGACCCCCATCAGATTCACCTTTCAAATATGTTGGAATTGGTCCAAAATCGCGCTGCAAGGTTCAGTTATTCAGAATACTCTTATCTAACTAGCGTCAAAGCACTAAAATCCCGGGCCAACCTTCTCGGTCTTGAATGCCACCGCTAAGTTTCGAGGCTTTCCACTTTTCACAAATTTTAGCACTCGTCGATTAACCACGCTGCCATCACTCCCGCTCATCGACTATCGCTTCGCATCAGGCACCAAAAAGCCGTTCATCCCTCAAATGCCCACATTCCTGCGCATATGACTTCATTTTTCGTCCAGACGACAAAAGATTGGAACATGTTACCCGTAGATGCTGTAAACAATGCCGACCCTGATAAATTTAAAGCGTTTATGGCTGATATTAGTATATTGTGTTATGCCTTGCCCGCTCTCTCCAGGCTGTAACAGGGTGCACTGAAATCTTTATATGTGTACATCAAGTGAACTAGCATATTTTAATGCGCTAAATATTACACATGTCCTAATTTATTTATTTTACCACTAGATGTGTTGTACTTACTACTTGTTTGTATTTGTTATTCATAATTATTTTGGCATTCTTGTATTTGGTGCTTCTTTCCTGTTGAATTGTTTCTATGTACGCTTAACCATTCCTCATATAAATCCCCGCAACAGGGGTATCTTGAAATAAATAAATAAATAAATAAATAAATAAATAAATAAATAAATAAATTCCTACAGGCTCATAGTTTTCAATAATTTTTAATATGCGCACACACGCGAAAAAAATCGGTTCTTGGGGTACTGCAATAATGCAATTTTGATTAGGGAATGTGCATATAAATGTTCACACTTTTTTTCAGGGTGGGTAGCTAGCTATACGTGACAGCAGACCACTGAGGAACAAATATGACGTTCAGATGCGAACCAAGAGACAGCGGCTCGCATTAGCATATTGATAGGTACCGAATGAGGAAATGTCCCTGTGGCGACGCCCACCCGAAGGATGACGCGGCGGCTCCTCTGTGACGGGCCGGCGCCTTGTTACAGAGATAATTGTCGCGCTGACGTTTGCAGTTGAGCGCCGTACTAAACTCCAGGCCTTCGAGCTCCGCTCCCACCACGGCGATCAACGCATCAGGGTTCGAAGTAAACACACCGCGGTGCCAGGAAGAAAAACAAACTTCTCTTGTTTTTTTGTTTTGTTTTTTCTCGTGCGGCTCAAGCGGGACGATACGGGGCGCCGCACCATGCAGAGACAAGGCGTGGAGAGGGAAAGATGCAGCGAGGCGGTTCGATGGTTGGCGCTCACCTGACCTGATCTCGAAGCCCAGCTGAGGCTCTGGCGGTAGGCGATTTAAGTATAGCAACATGGCGTGCGGCCGCACGTGAGACTCGAAGCCTGGCCGTTCAGCACAGCAGGGCGACCTCCAGCCTGCGCACGAGGTCGTCTCGGACGCCCCCACCGGCGAGATTCATTACCTGCCCGAGCACGTCTGCTGCACGAGCAAAGTCCGCGGCACGCCGACGAGGGAGGCAAAAAAAAAAAAAAATTACCAGGGAGGGAGCAGCTCGACGGATAGGGATTCGCAAATTACCAAGCGCTGGCCTTGGGAGCGCGTATTAGGCAGTGGCTCGCGGTTCAGAGCGAGCTGGAAAGAGACGGATCACTTTTCGCAAGGTTGCAGGGGGTGCTTCGGTTCAGTGGACGAAAGTGCGTCGCTTAAAACTAGCACGCGTAGAGGGCCTGTCGGCCGGAGCTGACGTTGACGCTTAGCGAGAGCCGGGAATTCGCGGAAAGGGAGAAGCCGCCAAGAAAAAAGTGGCTTCAACTTGCAACGTTGCTGGGATGCCAGAAGCTTTTGTCATTTTGTTCAAACTTTAGTGCTCGACGTTGCTGCTCGTGTCCAGTGCAATTTCTGAAGACATCTATCTCTGACGAACACTGCATGTGAAACCAGGGAAAGGAAGTCTGCGTTTTTCTCCTATTACGTGTGGATAGAAGTCTTGCAGTGATTTACAGTGGCTGCTACAAATACCCCGATCAGTCCAGGGATTAGGTTCGTTCCTTCTTACGCTGTAAAAATGTTCGCGTCTAGCTGATGCACATTCGCATACGACAAGGTCCGAAAGCAAAGTCCTAGTTCTGTCAATTACGTGCACGCAAATTAACCTAAGAATTCGGCTGACTTGAGAGGCTTTGCACAGAGAAGTTCACAATGGTTGCATGGTTCGGAACGAGTGCCCATAAAGTGATTAAGTTTGCGAGGTGGCTGTTCAAGAACAAGTAATTTTATCAGTCGACTATTTCCTTTGCCGAGGGGGTTCCCGGTTTGCATACTTGATTCCGGATCGAAGGCCGAGGTTTCAAAGACCGATTTCACTGGCACTACTTTAAGACGTCCGTCGAGCCAAGGTGCAGTTATCAATACGCAGGCATCGTTAGCCTGTTACTCTCATCATGGTAGTCTACCTACATATAATCGAATGTCAGGTAGGCGTGCGGGACTAAATAGAACGAAAACAATCATAACACTAGATAACAAGATAACAATGATAACACAAGAATGACTCTGTAGCGGCAGCAGCATTGACGTCGCGTCAAATCATTAGCAGACGATCGTAGCCTCACGAGCACCATTGCTCCACACAGCCCGTACTCGCACCAGTGCAGCGTTCGACAGATAAAAATCAAGTCTGACACGACGTGTCATGTCTGCTCTCTCCAAGGGACTGCCGAGACCTAAGGGTCCATCCTGTAACTCGTCGCCACCATATGGGGACCCTGACGGGATCCACACGTTTCTGTGGCATCGACGACCATTGACTCGACAGACGCCAACAATTTTCTAGGCCAGAACCTTCGCGAGCAACGCGGTGTCTTCGGCAGTTCCCGACCGCGTCCCGCAGTTCCAGCATCTCTGGGCGGAGTCCCTCCAGGCCGAATCGGAGCTTCAGGTCGGTGGCATCCGCTCTCAAGCCAAAAAGTTCCACGACGCTGTTTCGGGACTCTCACCCGCTGCAATCGACGAAGCGGCGTATTTTTTGGAAGCCCCACCGTCTTCCGGTGCCTATGAGTCTCCTAATGTAACCTTGCTGCAGCGTACTGGAGCTTCCAAGCGTTCTGGTATCCATCAGCTGCCAGCTGAATAGCTCGGGGACCAGCGCTCTAGCCAACTTCTTCACCGCATGAGACAGCGGCTCAAACCGAACTTCAAAATGAAGTGCAGAAGCGGTTGAAAAAATGAAGTCCAGGGTAATATGAAATCTCGCGAAAAATTCGGGGAGACCTCTGCACGCCATCCCGCAGCTTCACATCACCGGCAGAGAACAACTGGCGGAATCACGTGACTTCTTTCATCTCATTGCTGGTATACGACTGCCTTGAGCACCGTGGCACGGTGCATGCAGTCACGGGCAAGACAGCTCACTACACTTCTCGTTCGCCTTCAGTAAACAAGTTGAGAGCCTCGCCGAAAGTAAGAGAAGGCGAGGGTTTGGGGAGAGGCACGTGGTCAAGGTCGACACTGAGTGCGGCTCTGAGTTCGCTGTACAATGAAGATACGCTGCAAAGCGAAAAAAAATATTTAGCTGCACATGTATCTCAGCGATGGATAATCACTGGCGGTCGCAACACATTATTCAACAGAAATACAGGAGACGCACTAACAGACATGCATTCACCGTTCGTGTGCGCTAAGTCGGCGAAGATTTCCTTTTCAACCTACTATTCAGATCATCATCAGCCTATTTTTATGTCCACTGCAGGGCGAAGGCCTCTCCAAGCAATATTAACTAACCCCTGTATTTTGCTAGCTCACCACACACACCACATCACACCACATAATTGTCTGCCGTCATCGACAGCGCATCACTTCCCTTGGCAACCATTCTATGACTCAAATAGACCACCGGTTATCTACCCCACGGATTACATGGCCTGTCCAGCTCAATTTCTGTCTCTTAATGTCAACTAGAATATCGCCAACCCCTGATCACTCGTTGTACAACTTCTTCTCAAGCTTCTTTGTTAACCTCCCCGTTTCTGCGCCATATTTTAGTACCACAGTGTTGAGCCGAACCGGAACTGAATTGAAAACCGGAGCTGAACCATTATATTCAGCTGAACCTGAACACAACCGATATGTTTTCCGTAATCTTAGAACCGAATCCAAACTGGAACTTTTTGCAGGAACTATACCAAACAGGTTTTACCACAGGTCCAGCGCGGGGCGGTTGTTACTGATATTCTACGAAAGCAGACGACACCCCTTGTGTCAATTCGGCGCAGTGCACGGTGTGTTGTTTCGGGAATAGTCACGTGGGTCGCCACAGTGATTTCAGGAGCTCACTGAACTGTAGGCATGGTCGGCTCAACCACACACTGGGCACAGAGTCGGCGGGCACTGTCTAAAAAGACTGTTGCTTACGCTGCGTCCTTTTGCGCTCAGGGCATCTGCTGCGTTCAGGAGCAGTAGCGAACTGGCGGTGTCCGATACGCCTCTCGCAGTTTGTACTGCATGTTGCTGTAACTTCTGCAGCACGATTGTGGCTTCGTGTAAATTTTTCCCCGGCAAAGCACAGGCGGCGCCACCTTAATGAAGTAAGAGGGACTGCGGACTTCATTTCGTGGTGCTCGCCTATTATTCCCGAATTTATGTAGTTGTAGGCTCTCTCTATAGCGTTTAGATGACATTACCTTTTGTTTGTGGAACAGTTTGCGCAAGCGCTTCTGAAGAAAGCCAGGATGGAACATGTACCGTAATGGAATGCCAGAAAAAGTTGCGTTCGTGCGAAGTTTCCACTCAAGCCGCTAGAAATGTGATACCTAAAAAGCCCGAAAACAAGCCCGAAAACAAGCCCGAAAACAAGACGGGGGGGGGGGGGGGGGGGGAGGGACAACTGGACGGGCGCTCAGCACCTGATGAGCCCCCAGTTGTCTCTCTTGTTCCGTCTTGTTTCTGTGGTCGGCTTCTAGCTATGTAACAGCTACGCAGTCCGTTTTACTAAAAATGTCGCACGATGTTTACCGTGCTCTGCTCGCTATCGGCGCTGCATGCTTTTGATAGCGCGAAGCTGTTAGTGCGACCATAGAAGCGATCGGAAACGTTTTATGCGTGCTTTCACGGTGTCCTGAAATGGCTACATCATTCACCAAGTTTATACTCAGATGAAATTGGAGGAGGGGCATGTTAGGGGCTAAATAAAAATTGATAAATCTCCGTTTCCGATAACTTTTTAGAGCCTTTATTCGACGAAACACCTACAAAATTTCTCCGCTGCTCTGGAAAAATGTCAGCGATTCTATATTCAGAGAAAATATGAGCCTTGTTATGGATGACCACTGCAGAAAGGTCGAACTGTGTAGGATATTTATAGCCTTTTCAGTAAAATACCTATGGAAGCGTCGCAGAGCTTTACAAGCGCGTTTTATGAAGAGGGCAGGCAGTTTGAACATCCTGAAAGAAGTCGACGCGCCACAAAACATGCAATTTCAAGGGAATAGGGGGCATCCAATGGGGAATGTGTAGGCAAATTTTCAAGAGCATTAGTTGATTACGGGTATCAGAAAAATTTCTCAAGCAAGTGCTTGAAAGCGTTATACGGCCTTAAGCGTTGTTTCTCAGTGTGCCGGTATTGTACGTGGCACCATGTACGCATTCAGTGGAGAAATGGGCAGTGTTAGGCGTGATGTGTGGGGAACGTTTAAGGTTCCTGGCTTAATTATGAACTCTGCGAACAGTTACTGAACCCTCTTTGAACCTCTTTCTCTCCATATTTTCATGCGTTATACGACGTTCGCATATAGAATAGCTTTCTCCGGTGTTCTTGTTGAACTAAACGAGGCACCTTGTTTATAATTGCCGAAAATAAGGAGGAAGGGTGTTTCTGCTGTGTTGACGAAGATCGAATTGCGCGTTAGGGTGAATCGCGGCCTTTGGAGCATATTATGTATGGAAGCGGTCTGGAAGATTTTAAGTGCGTTTTAAGAATCGGTGCAGAATTTAGCCCGCTGTCTGGGAGACCTACGACTGCCAACATGATCACATTTGGTCAAAATGTGGGGATCATTATGACCTATACATGGGCATGCGAAGTGATATGCGTGGATGAATTACTGCTTTTGTAAAAGGTTTCTTGAGCTAGTGCTCGAAAGCGTTATATAGGGCCGTAAAAACGCCACGTTTACCAGTGTTCAGAACTGCACGTCTCACTGAGTTTACATTTGTTTGTAATGGGTAGCATGTTAAGTGTAATCTGTGACGTAACATTAACGTTTTGGCATAATTATAAACTCAGCAAATAATTACTCCACCCGTTTTCCCCCCGTTAATTCACATGTGTTGTACGAGCGGCCGCGGTGTCCTCGGTGAATTAAATGAGTCAGCTTCTTTATATTTCGCAGAAATAAGGTGAAAGTTACGGGCGATGGATATGCAACAATCAAACGTGTGTGGGTTGATTAAAGCGCATGCAATTAATTATGCGCTGGAGCGTCACAAGTGCGTTTTATCAACGGCGTAGAACTTATCCCGCTGTCCCGGAAGAACTATAGCTGCAACCGAGATAAAATTTAGTGAAAACGGGAAAATACTAACCCTGATGGCCAGGTAAAGCTAAAGGTGTATGGTTGAAGAACGGCCTTTACTACTTTACTGAAAGTTCCTCGAGCAACTACTCGAAAGCATCATATCTGGGAGGGGGAGGGGGGGCAACGTTTTAAATGTGTGGTTGAATCATACGCGCAACTGAAGTTGGTAATGGAACTGCTCCAAAGAAACAGCTTTGTTGGAAATTGAGCTTTCATCGTGGGAAAGCCGCAAAAATTTGCTTCTGGGTTTTTTTTTTTTTCGTCGGCATTAGTAACTGTATATGATATTTTACAGAAATTATTATTTTTTTATTTCCAGGATTTTTCCTATGGCTATGCACCTTAATTAAATATTGTGCTGTCATGTTGTAGTGACCTTGAAGAACACAGTAGCGATAACTCTCAATCACGTAACTAATTCTTTATTGGGCCAACTTGTGCCCAGCAAAACAAGTAACACTCAAGCACAACGATCGCAGCGAGCAAAGTCAGCGGTCATCGAAAATCTGATTTGTCGGTAAAGCGCATCGGCTTTTATACATGACCTGCCAAAGGGTCCAGCGTAATCGCTGGTGTCCGTGTGCCTTCCAGAAAGTACTACAGAATTCGCGTTCCGCATACAATCACATTACACAAGATGCGGTGACAACAGACACAATCAACAATAACCTTCGAGTAAGTTCCTAATCATGTTGGCGCGCCATTGCTCTGAGCAATAACTTTAAGTTGTTAGCCGGTGAAATGCAGTCCCCGAGAAAGGGATAACTAAGTACACCTGTCAATACATTTGTTGAATGCTTTCACTAGGTTACTTATTTTGCTCCTATAAATCTTTTAGCTATAAAGTTATGGATTCAGGAAGTATTTGTAATGTTGTGTTAGTTGTGACTGCTCACTTATGCGAAATGATATATGACGTGTTCTCGTGTAGAACTAGGCACCTCTACTGCTTTTTGCAAAAAAGAACACATAAATAATGGTCAGTTTAGCGTTAGGTGACGTAGACAAAATTTTTTTTTACAGGAAATGAACAGCGAACGTGAGCAACTTCAGCGGTATATCAACAAAAAAAAATATTGTGTCTTGCTTATATTTCTCTTTTGGAAAGCTGCCGACCCCGCAACTACACAATATGATATTTGAATTCCTCGAACGCGCAGAAAATAACTAATTATACCAACTTTTACTTAAAATCTCCCAATAAATGTAGGGTGGCCTATTGGTGTAGGGTTTGTTTGCAAGGGCTCCTCTACACGTCACAAAGATCGCATTGGAAAAATGCATTCGATAGCTTCACAGAGTCCCGCAAATCACCCTGGATCTTCAAATCCGACATGCCTATATACAAAAGTGCATGGCGCCTCATCTCTGTTGTAATGTTTTTAACGTTAATACTCGTGAAAAATAAAATGGTTTGCAGCCGTTCTAACCCAAGGAAACTTGTCTCTCCAAATGTACCACGCGTTTTTGAAGAAACCGGAGGCACATGAATGCTTTTGTTTTCTTCTGATACGTTTGAAACCGAATGAACCAGTTCCTACAGCTCCGAACCGGTTTGAAGAGTTATAACTTTCGCTCCGGAGCTGAACCTGAACCGGACCGAAAAACGTGAACCCGAAACCGAACCGAACCCGAAAACGTTTGTTTGACAGGTTCGTTAGTACTAGTAAAATGCAATGATTGTACACTTTTATTGTCAATGACAGCGGTTGTTTGCTGTCATAATTTGGTAATGCCTGTGGTACGCGCTCCAACCCATTTTTATTCTATGCATTTAAATTTAATGACCGGGGCCCCCTGTGAGTAACTGACCTAGATAAATGCACTCTTCCATAGATTCTAAAGGCTGACTGCAAATCATGAATTGTTTCCTAGCCAGGTTATTGAACATTGCATTTGTCTTCTGAATATTATTCTTCAACTCCACTCTTGCACTTTCACGGCTAAGGTCCTCAATAATTTGTTGCAATTGATCCCCAGCGTTCTGAGCAGGACAATGCCATTTGCGAACCGTAGGTTGCTGAGATGTTGACCATTTATCTTCACTCTCAAGCCTTCCCAGTACTTATAAGCATGCAGTGAAGATAATTTAGAGACTGCGTCTCCTTGCCTGACTCCCTTCTTTATATGTATTTTTCCGCTTTTCTTGTGGAGAAGTAAGGTCGCTGCGCAGTATACAGATATTTGCTATGATATTCACGTATACTTCTTGTACTCCTTGACTGCGCAATGCCTCCATGACCGCTGGTATTTTTACTGAATCAAATGCCTTTTCGTAGTCTATGGAAGTCATATGAGAGATTTGGTGCAGTTCGTGGATTTCTCAATTACCTTATCGACGGCATGGATGTGATTCATTGCGTGATACTCCTTCCTGAAGCCAGCCTGTTCTCTCGATTGAAGATAAGCGTTACCTTGATTCTATTGAAAATTTCAATGAAGTTCAGTGCTTCCTTGATTCTATCGTAAATTACTTTGATGAATATTTTATACAATGGTAGAATGAGCCATTTGAGTCAGAACTGACACCACCACAACAATAGTGGGAAATGATGTCAACCGGACATGTTCGCGTGATTTGAAAAGGGAATTTTCGTCAATTAATATCTCAACATCGGATGGCGCTTTTAAAACAGAGTGAATTGCTTTTGTCTCCTGTGGCGTCCTCCTCCATTACTGCCATGGAAACAAGACCAGCCAATAAACAATCAATTAATCAATCTTGGTTAATTAGCGAAAGAGCTGCAACAACAGATGCTCGAACGTCTAGCGTCCGCCGCGCTGAAGCAACGAATAGTGAAGAAGGCATCACCGCCTGGCCAAATCCTGGCCGTCCAGCGCGCCCGAGATCGGGCCGGCAGACTAGATCTGTCAGTCCCGTCGTGGGATTAGCCAGGTGCGCGTTTTATCGCGCTTTGCTGGACCAAATAAAAGTTTATTCACTCACTCACTCATCACCGCCTCGGTCGTATTCTGTTTAAGCGAAATTATGTATATATATATATATATTGTTACGTTTCGCCTACAACGCGCGGTAATGCCGGCGCGGATGCAACGGACGCCGGGGCTTTGTTCAAAACGGCGGACATTTTGGCCTGTTCGACGCCGCCGCAACGCCTACCCGCCAAGCGTGTCCAGGCGTGTTTCAGTGCCACGTGTCTTCGTGTGTGCGTGTGTGTGTGTGTGCCCTCGCTTGTCAAAGCGCGGCAGCCGGGGAGCGGAGTTCCCCGAATGAGGAGCCTGGACGTCTCTCGGCTCAACTGTTCGCGCCGTCGTGTGGGTGAGGGTTGGCGATGCGTCACTACACTCGGTTCAGCAGGTCTCTCGGCCCGACAGTTCGCGCCGTCGTGGGCTCATGCTCCGCCGTCCCGTGACCTTCATCCCGTGACCTTCCCTCCTTCCCTTTTGGACCGCGACGCCGAGAGTATAAGAGCAGCTGCCCCCGGACGCCAGGGGAGAGGCTCCGATTTGTACTGTTGAGTTACGTGCTCTCCCGTCTCTCCACTTCGGTCGAACTGACCGGCCGCTCTTTTGCTATGTTAGAATAAACAAGTTGTTCTGTTACCAGTCTTCTCATGCTTTGCCGGGACCTTCGGATGCTTCCAGTGCCCCAGGCCGCCAGGCCAACGCTACCCTTGGGGCTTGCGACCCATTGGCAATAACGGGCGTCAGCACCGAGACCCCAACAACTCGTGCCAGCGGTGCGATTTCCAACATCTGGTTGCCAGCGGTGAGATCGCGACAACGGAGGCCAGCAGCGAAGAGATGCGGTTGACTGTATGCTGAGCAGCACAACGACCATCCGGGAGCAGTGCAACGAGCCCTGTGTGATGACTGGTTGCCTGCAGCGGAACGACTGCGCTGAAGTCTTGGCTGCAAGGTTTGGTGAGTGCGGGACTTTCTTCTTCTGAGTTTTGCCAGGCTTTTGTTAGTGTTAGAAACAGAGCTGGTAATTGTGGTTGTCGTTGCTACCGGGTTAGTTTGCGGCAAGACAATAGTAGGCAGTAGAGAAAGCAGCATTCAGAGCAGCCATGGATTTGAAGTCGTTGCGCAAACCGAAATTGCTGGAGCTTGCAAGAGAGTTGGGTCTGGATGTCTCAGACAAACTCAGAAAACCAGAACTGCTAAGGGCTATTCTTGAGTTAGAAGCTGAGGATGACGAGCTGTCGGAATGCCTTGAGACCATTGAGGAGAGGGAGACGGCAAAAAGACAGGAGCGCGAACTTAAAGAGCAAAAAGAGAAACAGGAGCGCGAACTTAAAGAACAGAAAGAGAAAGATGAGCGTGAACGAAAAGAACAGAAAGAAAAAGAAGAGCGCGAACACGCTTTGGAAATGAAGCGTCTCGAGTTAGAGATGGAACGCGCTCGTAATGGAAGTCAGGCACACGGTGCAGGAGAACGAGTATTGTTCAAAATGACTGACCTGATGCGGCCGTTTAAGCTTGGAGAGGACATTGGTTTGTTCCTGGTTAACTTTGAGCGAACGTGCGAGAAGCAGGGGTTCTCTCGGGAAACGTGGCCACAGCGCTTGCTCACTTTGCTACCCGGCGAGGCGGCCGACGTAGTCGCTCGCTTGGAGAGAGAGGAGGCAGAGGATTTCGAGAAAGTGAAATCGAGTCTGCTAAAAAAGTACAGGCTGTCAGCGGAGGCGTTCCGTCGGAAGTTTCGGGAAAATGAGAAAGGCAAAAGTGAGTCATATACAGAGTTTGCGTACAGGCTTATGTCAAACATGCAGGAGTGGCTCAAAGAAGAGAAAGCGTTTGGTGACCACGAGAAAGTTCTGCAGTGTTTCGGGCTAGAACAGTTTTATAGTCGGTTACCTGAGAACGTGCGGTACTGGGTCTTGGATAGGCCAGACGTTAGTACGGTGGCTAGAGCCGCTGAGTTAGCCGAGGAGCTTGTGACGCGTCGGGCTCGTGGAGCTAAGGACGGTCAAAAGGGTGAATTTGGCTCTAAGTTTGAGAGGCCGAAGTTCACGCCCATGAGAAAGCGGTTCGAGACGAGGCAAGCGCGCGTGTGTTATACGTGCCAGAAGCCAGGTCACTTTTCGGCGCAGTGTCCGACCGAACGTGAGGAGACGGCGGCAGCCGAAGCCGAACGCGGAAAGCGGTTCGAGATGAGGCAAGTGCGCGTGTGTTATACGTGCCAGAAGCCGGGACACTTTTCGGCGCAGTGTCCAGAAACAAAAACACAAGTCGTGTTTTTGTCTATATGCAGCACTGACGAGAACATGAAGCTTCTCGAGCCTTACATGCGAGACCTCCTCGTGAACGGGAAAGAGTGCCGAGTGCTTCGCGATTCCGCAGCTACAATGGATGTAGTTCACCCCTCTTACGTAGAACCCGATATGTTCACGGGCGAGTGCGCATGGATCAAGCAAGCAGTGGAAGCTCATAGCGTGTGTCTGCCGGTAGCAAAAGTGCTTATTGAAGGACCTTTCGGAGCACTTGAGACGGAGGCCGCAGTGTCATCTATGCTGCCCCCCCAGTACCCGTACTTATTTTCAAACAGGTCCGATCACCTCCTGCGCGAGAAGGGGCTTTTGTTTGGTGAGGCTAGCGTTCAGGCCTTAACCAGATCGAAGGTTCGGGAGCTCGCTGCAAAGGCGGTAGTTGCGGGGCCGACGTTGTTGAACGATGAGAAAGGGTCAGAGGCGCAGCAAGCTGGTATTCAGAGCACGCCCGAACGGGATAAAATTGAGCCTGTAGCATTAAGGGCACCAGATACTGGAAAGGAAATTCCCGATGCGGGAAAGTTAGAAGAGCTTCCGATCGAGCTTCCGGGACTAGGCTCAGTGACGAACAGGAAAGACACCGATCAAGTCATTAGTGACTTAATAAGTAAAGCATCGCTGTCGCCTGAGCAGAAAACCGAACTACACCAGCTCTTACAAGAGTTTCAAGGTCTGTTCTCTGAGAGGCCTGGTAGGACTTCTGTCCTTACTCATGACATAGAACTTACCTCCCCAGAGCCAGTACGATCCAAGGCGTACCGGGTGTCACCCCGCCAGAGCGATATTATGGAGGCTGAGGTAAAGAAAATGCTACAGCTCGGTGTTATTGAAGCGGGTGAGAGTGATTATACCTCCCCTTTGATTTTAGTTGAGGTACCGGGCAAGGAACCTCGTCCTTGCGTCGACTACCGCAGGCTTAATTCCATCACTAAGGATCAAATTTATCCGATCCCTAACATCGAGGAGCGCCTTGAGAGAGTGAGCAGCGCTCAGTTTATTTCCACCCTAGATCTTGTCAGGGGTTATTGGCAGGTTCCACTTACAGAAGAGGCTAGTAGGTATGCGGCGTTCATTTCACCAATGGGGACATTCCGTCCTAAAGTTTTGAGTTTTGGTTTGAAGAACGCGCCATACTGCTTTTCAAGCCTCATGGATAAAGTGTTGCGGGGACAGCAAGAATTCGCTTTACCGTATCTAGACGACGTAGCGATATTCTCCGCATCCTGGCCGGAACATATGGCGCACTTGCGGGCAGTGCTAACCCGCCTGCGCGATGCGGGCTTGACAGTCAAGGCTCCCAAGTGCCAGTTAGCACAGGCCGAGGTTGTCTACCTCGGACACGTGATTGGTCGGGGTCGACGCCGCCCCTCTGAAATAAAGGTGGCCGCTGTGCGAGACTTCCCGCAACCGCGCACGAAGACCGATATTCGGTCGTTCTTAGGTGTCGCCGGCTACTATCAGAGGTACATCCCCAGGTACTCTGATATCGCGGCTCCCTTGACGGATGCTCTAAGAAAGACAGAGCCGCAAACAGTCGTCTGGGATGAGACGAAGGAAAGAGCTTTTAGCGCCCTAAAGAGCGCCCTAACAAGCCAACCTGTGCTACGATCGCCCGACTACACAAAATGGTTCGTTGTTCAGTGTGATGCTAGTGAGCGAGGCATGGGCGTTGTACTGTGCCAACGGGAAAATGGAGAAGTAGAACACCCCGTCCTGTATGCTAGTCGTAAGCTGACCAGTCGTGAGCAGGCGTATAGCGCCACCGAGAAAGAGTGTGCGTGTATCGTGTGGGCCGTTCAGAAATTGTCATGTTACCTAGCTGGCTCGAGGTTTATCATTGAAACGGATCACTGCCCTCTCCAATGGCTGCAGACCATCTCTCCCAAAAATGGCCGCCTCCTGCGCTGGAGCCTCGCTTTGCAACAATATTCCTTTGAGGTGCGTTACAAAAAGGGGAGTCTCAACGGTAACGCCGATGGCTTAAGTCGAAGCCCCTAACGTGGGAATCAGCCTCAAAATTGTTTGTTACTGATGTTTTTCTTCCTGAGGCAGGATTTTTAACTTATTGCTTTTGTGTAGTGTTTCAAAGTGATGATGTGCTTTCTAGTGCAATTTTTCGATTTGTGGACGCGTTCTGAGTGCTGCTAAACTACTGTAAGGAACTAGGCAGCAGTAAAAAAGGGGAAAGAGCCTGGCAGGGCTTAGTGAGGGTTGTGCCGTGCTTGCTGACTGAGCGGTTGACTTTTGGCGTGGTTCTAACGCTTGCCGGAAACGAGAACAAAAATGTCAACTCTCCCGAAGTCACTTTGCAGTGTCCTGTGTGCACCTGAACGTGAGAACGAGGCCTTCTCTGTGCGCTGCGCTCAAGAAACGCCCAAGGACGCCCAACTTCGGTTATGAGCATCATCGAGCGACATCCCTCCGGACAGCGGATGCAGTCCCCTGACCATCGGGATCTCCTTCCCCCGGCGGGGCGGTCTGTTACGTTTCGCCTACAACGCGCGGTAATGCCGGCGCGGATGCAACGGACGCCGGGGCTTTGTTCAAAACGGCGGACATTTTGGCCTGTTCGACGCCGCCGCAACGCCTACCCGCCAAGCGTGTCCAGGCGTGTTTCAGTGCCACGTGTCTTCGTGTGTGCGTGTGTGTGTGTGTGCCCTCGCTTGTCAAAGCGCGGCAGCCGGGGAGCGGAGTTCCCCGAATGAGGAGCCTGGACGTCTCTCGGCTCAACTGTTCGCGCCGTCGTGTGGGTGAGGGTTGGCGATGCGTCACTACACTCGGTTCAGCAGGTCTCTCGGCCCGACAGTTCGCGCCGTCGTGGGCTCATGCTCCGCCGTCCCGTGACCTTCATCCCGTGACCTTCCCTCCTTCCCTTTTGGACCGCGACGCCGAGAGTATAAGAGCAGCTGCCCCCGGACGCCAGGGGAGAGGCTCCGATTTGTACTGTTGAGTTACGTGCTCTCCCGTCTCTCCACTTCGGTCGAACTGACCGGCCGCTCTTTTGCTATGTTAGAATAAACAAGTTGTTCTGTTACCAGTCTTCTCATGCTTTGCCGGGACCTTCGGATGCTTCCAGTGCCCCAGGCCGCCAGGCCAACGCTACCCTTGGGGCTTGCGACCCATTGGCAATAACGGGCGTCAGCACCGAGACCCCAACAACTCGTGCCAGCGGTGCGATTTCCAACAATATATATATATATATATATTGTCACGTGGTAGTGACGGTGAAGAAAGCAGCAATACGGTGGAATACAAAACTAGCTTTTATTGGGCGTACCTGTGCCCACAAAAACAGGCTACACTTATAGCACAACGATAGCGGCGAACACGCTCGGCGATCGTCGAAAATCTGATCAGCGGGTCAAGCGCGTCGGCTTTTATAGAGCAGTCGTCGAACATTCCAGACTAATCGTTCGGACCCGCGTGCCTTCCACAAAGTTCTACACCATTCGCGTAAGGTGATGAAATCAGATAACATAAGGTTCGGCGACAACAGACAGCGGATAGAAGCATCGATAACTTTCCAGAAACTTCGGATACATGCAGGCGCGTCCCACGCTGTGCGATTACATTTGTTAGGCGGCGAAACGTGGATGCCCGATAAAGATAAGTACACGTGTCAATATATATATATATATATATATATATATATATATATATATATATATATATATATATATATATATATATGTATATATATATATATATGCAACAAAGTCTGACTCACCTTGCTGTACTCATCGTGAATTGCCTCGAGATCGTCAGGTTTGACGTCGTCTTTCTCCAGTTCCTAAACAGAAAAAAAAGCAACAAAAGTTTTGTCCTTAGTACGTGCTCAGTGTGCTACAGTGGGGAAACATATAACCAACTGCGTGCGACGATAATATTTAATAGCAACTTGTTATAAAGTGATTGCCTACCCTTACAGGAAATAAAGACGCAAGCGCTATGTCTGTCCCCGTTATTCGTCCCTTGTCTGTCAGTGCGCTGTAGTCGCTTCGCTTAGGATACTACAGTGCTAGCTATTTACGCCCAGTTCACATAGCAATATATTTCAACGTTATTATATTTTGAAGCGAATCATTCTTTGCCTGCCGTCCCGGGACTGGCGTGGCTGCTGCTGTCAGGTCGATCGGTATGTCGGAGAATATACAGGGTGTCCTGGCTAACTTTAGCCAGAGTTTAAAAATATGCGAATGCCACGTAGCTGGACAGAACCAAAGTAATGTTGTGTGCCGTCGCTTAGAGATACTGAGATTATTTTTTCCCATTCCGCCAAATTACATTTATTTATTTATTTAATTACATAATTAGTCTTAATAACAAGGAAAAAATCATTTAAGCATCTCCAAGCGATGGCAAAAAAAAAAAAAGAAAAAGAAAACATTGCCTTGCTTCTGTCCAGATATCTGACATTCGCATATTTTTGAACTCCGGCTAAAGTTAGCTGGGACACCCTGCATTTGTGGATATACGGGGAGTCGCACGTAACTTGTGCCAACGTTTAAAAAAGTATACAAATGCAACGCAGCTGGACAAGACCAAGTTAATGGGGTTTGCAGTTTCTTCGAGGAAGTCAGGCTATTTTTTGTCCTTTGCCTAAGTACATACTAAGATTATATTAATTAACAAACTGTTCAAATATTATATTAAGAGCAGAAGTTTAAACGAAAAAGTTGCAGGCAATCCTGAAAAATATCGAGTCCAGCAGTCTGCTGCTTAATTTCTAGTGCGTACAAGTTTATTCTGTGCTCGCAAAAAAAAAAAGAAAAAAGCCTGCGAAATACAAAAAAGTACAACACGCGACTAGCCGCTCGCGCGCCGCGACACCGGTGCTACCAAAGGCGCAGCACACGAACAAGGGCCGGTCCTAGCCAGGACGCGCTAACGTGCCACAAGTAACAGGGCGCACACGTCGACAGCACTGACCGCATTATTCGAGCCTGCCGCCAGCATCGCATTTGTGTTGCGTAATAGCCGCGCTGAGATTTGCGATCACAGTAAGCGGTGGCCGGCAGCCGAATAATGGTGGCCAGACATCTGGAACGGAGCCGTGCATCGAAGAGCGTACGCCGAGCTACGCGCAGGGCACACAACCAGACTCTTGACTGGTTAACATCCCTGCCTTCCTTATATCCCCCTCTCCATCTCCATCTCCCTCTCTCTCTCTCTCTGTCAATTCTGGCACGGGACAGCGCTCCTGGCGTGAATGGGCCCCCGTTCGTACGCTGCACGTTTAAGCAGTTCGAGCGCACCGCTCTGCATTTCGATGGCTTTCTTTCGAGCATGGAAAGAAAAAGAAAATTATAATGGAACTCGCAACAAGCAGCAGACCGCTTGATCGGACATTCTTCAGGATTGTCCGCAACTTTGGCGATGACACTTTTGCTTTGACTATATTATTTGAGCAGTTTGTTAATTAGTATATTATAATAATCTAATTAGGTGAAATGAAAAAAGCAGCCCGACTTGCTCCGTGCAAAGGCAAAGAGCACTACCTTGATTTTGTCCAGCTACATGGCACAAGCTATACGTGGGAATCCCTGTATGCGCGAAGGTTCTAGTGTTCACCGAGCTAAGGTACTACGATGGGGGCGAAATGCGAAAACACCCGTGTACTTAGATTTAGGTGCACGTTAAAGAACCCCAGGTGGTCAAAATTTCCGGAGCCTCCCACTACGGCGTGCCTCATAATCAGAGTGGTTTTGGCACGTAAAACCCCATAATTTAATTTTTTAACTAAGGTACTAGCAAACGGGCTTTTAGTATATAGCTTACTATATGCTAACCAACAAAGTAGTGCGAGAGCGCACTTCTGTTCTGTGTAATAAAACCAAAATTCCTGCATATAATCTGTACCTGTAATGTCGGCTTAAACATTTCTATAAAGCAGCCCAACATCTTAGGGAAAAGCGCATTATACTCAACGGATTTTTTTATTTACTTGTTTATTGAACAACAGAAAAAATGCCTAGTTCTTGTTCGAAAGCCCTTTCCACAGATCAG